>NC_061510.1:306731899-306747462 GCF_022539505.1 Lolium rigidum | reverse complement strand
AAAATTAGACAACATGGCATTGTTGTTATTCAACAAGTCCATGTGTGTTTAGTATCTTCTCTGCAAAATTTGAGTTCAAACAAAATTCAAAACAGATTTGAAAATTGATTTTGGAAAAGAGAAAGAAAATCAGAAAAAGAGAAAGAAGAAAAAAGGGAGAAAACCCTCTCTCTCTCTCCCTGGGCCGCAGCCCATCTCTCCCTCCCTCTCTTTTCTCTCTGGCCGCACCCAACCTGGCCCAAAGTGGCCCAGCCAAACCCACCACCAGCCCAACATTTCCCCCAGGGGGTTTTCGCAAATGCGCCGTCTTCCCCGCCGACCGAAGCAGCTCCGTGGAGAGCTGCCGGCCGAGCGATGGCGCCGGTGGCCCAGATGCTCCCCGCCGCCCCCCGGCGGCTATAAAGCTCGCCGCCGCCCCTATGAACCCTAGCCCCGCTTTCCCATCTTCCCCCGCTCTCTCCCGCGAGGAAATCGCGAAACCATAACCGTACTGCAGGTCGGCCGCCGCACGATTCGTCGCCGGCGAAGGTCCTCCGGCGTCGCCGACCACGCCCTCGTGCTCGCGGTGAGCTGCTGCACCTTCTGGTGCCCTCGCCTCTTCACCTCCCCCTCTCTATCGCCGACGCGCCATGCCTCTGCCCCGGCCACCGCTCGGACATGGCCGTCGGCCAAGCTCCGGCGACCCCCAGCCAGCGGCGCCGCCACCAATAGGTCGCCCGCGTCGCCATGACCCTTTTCCCCACTCGCACGCGCTCGATTACGCCCTAAATCGCCCGATTGCATCCTCACCGGAGCTCTACTGTGAGCCATGGCCGTGCTGACGTCAGCATGATGCCAGCGTGACGTCATTATTTGTTTTCCTTTTTCAGTTTTATTTTCTGTAATTCATAAGTAATTCATTTTTAAATCAGAAAAATATAAAATTATATATCAAAATGATCAGAAAAACAAATCCTAGTTGTTTATTTATGTTTCATACATCTTTGAACCAATTAAATATGAGCCTTAGTAGAAACCCTAATTTGACCCCTCTCATATGTCGGGGTTCGAAGCCGAACCCCTTTAATTTCCATCGATGCACCTAGGGTTACCCAAACCCCTTTAATATGACATGTCATCATGTTGTATGTGCATTGCATTGTACCTTGTCTTGATTGTGCTCTTTATTTCCGGTGTTTGGTTCTTCATCGATAGGGACCGAACGCGAACCTGAGATCAACGCCACCGAAGAGCAGCACCCGAACAACGAGGGACAAGGCAAGCCCTAACCTGGTTCATATATGGTTTCGAAATGCTTTTAATTCTGGTTCTTACATATTGCATTCGCTTCAAATATGTTTTATCGGCGAGTGGTAGATATCCTATGTGTGCATGTTCCATCTTTGTAGCCCAAAGTTCTCGATCCACCGCTCCCAGACAAAACTAGGTCCGAGCTTGTTTGCATCGCTAGAGCCGTATATGTGTTATGCTTAGCCATGCTTAGCTGTTGAAGTCTGATCCATCCGGTTGATGAATCAGAGCTACGAATGAACCTAGTTTGACAGGATGACGTGGTAAGATCAGTGATGATGGGACTAGAGAACCAGCCCAAAAATAGGTCCTCTGTTAGGAGGAGAGGTAAGGGGAGCTCCCATGGCGATCTAGGGTTTCCAACCCTGACCACGTCGGCGCCGGGGGCGCCGGCCATCACCTCTTCGTGTCTACGTTTGGTGGTTGCCCTGCATGGCGATACCACCAGATTGGCGCTGGAAGGTCTCTTACTCCACCACCCGTGATCAGGATCGGGGTCGATCCAAAAACTATGATGGCTCATTGCATTACTGGAAGGCTAAGGACTGGCTCCTCTTGATGAATGCGAAGGCGGCCCCGTTAGTGGGTCGTGCACTCAAGGAGGGTGAAAAGATCTCGATCGGATCGGAGGTAAAAATGCCAAACCATTATGTTTCTGTCTCATCTTGCATTTCCTCTCCATCTGGAGATCTGCTCGAAATGGATCGAGGTCTAGGGTTCCAATCCTCAGATCCACGTAAGGATGCATCGGATCGGGTGCCATCCAAAGGTATTCCTTGTCCTGGTACGGAGGGATCTACTTCTGCGGCTGTTCATGATGCTTTGGCCTTAGGGCTGGATTTTTCTCCTGGATTATCTTTTGCCAAAAGGGTCAGACGTGAATTTTTTTCAACGGTCCATCCGTCCAAAGATTCTTATCACTTTACAATGGTTGTCTCTTTTGGCCGATCGAGTTTTAAACTCACAGAGGACACTGTTTCTCTTGCTCTTGAGTCAGCTATTGGGGGTTTATGTGACGAACTCAAAGTTTCTCTTCTAAGAGACAGAGTGTTCTCCTTTACTGTATCGAGTAAGCAAATTGGTTTCCTCATTTATCAGACGAGGTCCTTCTCTGTAAAGCAGTTCAAGTGTTTTTTTCATCTGTGGGGAAGAGGAGGTCCTAATTGGTCTCGTGAATTTGCTCATTGGCAAGTTGAGTGTCAGCAGGAATGGACCTTAGTATGCCCTTATAGGCGTACTGTGCAGATGGGAATGAATGCTATGAGGATGGCTGGTAAGCCTAAATCTGTAGTTCGCCGAAACCATGTTTCCTCTGGCAGGCGGATACGTTTCGCAACCATTGAGAATTATACTGCCTGTAAGGGGTACAGATATCCATTATCAGCTGAGTTAATTAAGGACCTGACAGACGGCGGATATGATTTATCTTCATCAGAAAGGATCCCTGTTTCACCTCCCCCAGCTGCTATTTGGACAAATGTTGAGCCCTCCATTAAGTTTGTTCCTGCTCATCCGCTGGTGCAGTCTGAGGTGTCTGCGCCTTCTTTGGACACAATTGCGGAGCCTCAAATTCAGTATGCTCCAGTGCATCCACTGTCCTCTACTGTACCTGTTTCTTTGGTTCAGCAGTCTGATAGTTTTGTTGCAGTGGCTCAAAATCCCGTCTTGGATCAGCCGCCCAATGTTGATTCGAATCTGGACGGTACGCTGGGCTTGGGCTCTCAGCCGGGGTCAGATGTTTCGGCAGATGGGCTACAGGAATTCGAGGCCATGATCGATGATATGGTCTATAGGGTATGGGAATGTGGCCGTTGCCTCAGTATGGGCCACAAGGCCTTTGAGTGTGCTAACGATATTCGGTGCAAGGCCTGTTTCAGCTATGGGCACATTGCCAAAAAATGCCTAAGCAAAAATAGGAAAAAATCTCAGATTTGGGTACCGAAGACGGAAAGTGCAGTTACGGGACTCCTCGATTCCCGCACTAATCCCCTTTTGGCCTCAAGCGTAGTTCCGCCTCTGCAGAGTCCACAGAAATCTACTCCTTCTACCTCGACTCCGCCTGGTGCGACTTCTCCTGCCATGGCGGTTTTTGAGATTGACCCGACGCCATGGCTGCCGCTTGGTCATGAGATCATTGACGGCGGCCCCACGCGCCTGCCGCGAACCTTCTACACCCCGCCAGAGATGCCACAGCGCCGCCACGACAACCTCTGCGTCGCCTACATTGCGCCACTGCAACCAGAAGGTGATGCCTTCTGGAGAGAACAGGTCAGACTCTTTGTGGAAGATAATCTTGGTCTGGATGTGATGGATGCTCAGCCGTCTTTGTTTGGTGTCGGATTGTTCGAGATGCTAAGTCCAGCTACCCGTCAGATTCTGGTTCAGCAGCCACAGCGATAGATTGCTAATGGGGTCTTTGTTCGGTTTGCTAACCATGATCAAGTTGAGAATCATCGGGGTACGCAGGGTTTCCATAGGGGCTGGCTAATGTTCTTGGGGGTCCATAAGGATTTTCGCAATGGTTTTAATATTTCCAATGCTGTGAGTACTTTTGGGAAATACATTGATTGGCATCGTGATGATCCTCTCAAGGAGCGCACAATGGTGTTTGCTGAATTTCCTTCTCCCCAAGCTATGCCACGTGATGTCGTTTTTGGTGACTATGCAACTATTGGTGGTAGTCGTCAGTCCTGGACTGTTGCGTGTTATGTTCTGACGGCAGATTTCGCTGATGCTATGCCGGCGGACGAGGATCCAATGCCGATTGATGGCAACCCACATCCACTTCCTGGTAATCTGCAGCCGATGATGCATAATTTTGTGTTGCCGCCGTTCCCAGAGCTGGGATGGAATGATATTCCTGAACCACATTTGCCAGCAACCCAGCATGATCCTCAGGAAGTTCAGATGGAGGAGTTGGTTGAGGACCCAGTTGAGGAAGTGGTTTCTGATCAAATTGTACTGGATAACTCAGCCGACACGGCGTCATCTTCTGTTCAGTTTCAGAATGTTGGTCTGTTGAACCTTGGAGAAGTGTTGCAGCCTCCTCCACAGGTGCACATTGTCAATATGGTGCGTCTGGTCACTTATGACAATCCTGTTAGAGATATTGTGCCCTATGTGCCGCTTGACTTGCAGAGTTTTCGATCCAAGAACGCAAATATGAAAAAGACCTCTTCAATGCAAGTGTTTGGGCCAGTGTTGCCACCAGATATGGTCTGGAGTAAAATCTTTGATTCTTGGCTGCCAGAGATCATGACTGCTAAGATACCAATTGCTTTCCGTTCCTGTTCTTTCACCACGATTATTCATGCAAAACGGAGTTGGGCAGATGCTTTTCATCAGGTCACTTATTTTGCTGCTTCCAGGACAGTTCAACATGATGGTTGTATTCGATCACCTCCTCGCCGGATGGTTGCAAGGGTTTTGAAGTTCACTGATGAGGAAGTTGAAGAAGGACAAGAGGGTGAACATCTGCCACCTGTGTTTGCTTCATCTCCTCTCTGCACACCGCAGCGTAAGAGGCGGGGTAAGGCGAAAAAGTATGATATTCCGCTGGTGGACACATCGGTGCGTCGCTGTACACGCAGTATGGTAAAGAACAATGGTTACCGTCCGGCTCCTATATCTGATGGTAGAAGGACCAATGCCAAGCGCGCTAGATTGCAGGAGAAGTCTATCAAAGGGAAATCAAAGAATAAGGAGCAGCATTGTGAGACTGAGGAGCCTGTTCTGCCACAAACACCTGTCCATGTGCTCCAAGCAATTGGTATTGGCCTAGGCATTGACCCTGCCAAGCTGACGGAGGAGAAGCTTAATGCATCTCCAACACTGGCCAAAAAGCTACCTCGTGCTGATGATTGAGTACACCTTTAAGTCTAGGGCAGAGGGATTTTCTCTTCTGTCAGTCATTTTGTGTTTTCGGTGCTTTTGGACATGGGTCAGTTTGTGTCATGGTTATTACCTTTGTTCTAGTTGTCAGACTTTTATTGAACAGCTCCTGGGTTGTATGACTTATGCTATGCGTTGGGTCAGAATGTTTCTATCTCTTTCAGTTTTTAATGAATATTAAAGCTACTAGAAAGTGGAGGGTCCTATGTTGGAATGTACGAGGACTAAACTCAGAAACTAGACAACGAGCTGTTCGTGCAAAAATAGAAGAAAGTGAATGCTCTGTGATTTGCCTGCAGGAGACAAAGTGTGAATTTTTTGATCAGAGATTCATTCGCAAATTCTGCCCCAAACGCTTTGATTCTTTTGCTTATTCCCCCTCAGTGGGTGCTTCTGGTGGAATTCTTGTTCTTTGGAGCTCTTCAGTGTTTATTGGCAGTCTACAACAAATTGAACGATTTGCAGTCTCAATTCAGTTCACGTCTGTTCACAATAGTGATAGTTGGAATCTTACAACAGTTTATGGGCCTTGTCAAGGTGAGGAAAGGGATCAGTTCATATCTTGGTTATACAACTTTGAAATTCACCCGTTAAGCAAGCATCTGATGGTCGGTGATTTTAATTTCATAAGGTCAGCTGAGAATCGAAATAGGCCAGGTGGCAATGTCCAGGATATGTTTATCTTTAATGAAATTATAGGACATCTGGGTTTGGTCGAATTGCCTTTAAAGGGACGATCTTTTACTTGGTCCAACATGCAGCGTGCTCCCCTTTTGGAACAGTTAGACTGGTTCTTTACAACTCCTAAATGGACAAGTGCTTTCCCTAACACGATGGTACTGCCCCTGGCTAAACCCCAATCTGATCATATCCCCTGTGTTGTTAACATAGACACCATATTTCCAAAAGCAAAACTATTCAGATTCGAGAACTTTTGGGTGGACATGCCTGGCTTTATGGACTGTGTAAGTAAGTCCTGGAATACTCCCTCTGCCAAACTTTCTAGTGTTGCAATTTTAGCAGACAAACTAAAAAAGTTGAGATACAATTTGAAGCATTGGCAAAAGGGGATTTCACAGCTCAAAACACTTATTGAGAAATGCAATCAAGCTATTTTTATCTTGGATTCTTTGGAAGATAAAACAACACTATCAATACCTGAATTTAATTTTAGGCAGCTTGTTAAACTCCATCTGGAAGAATTGCTATTAGCTGAATGTAACTATTGGAGGAAAAGGTGCACAATTCGTTGGATCAAGTTAGGGGAAGATAATACCAAGTTCTTTCATGCTAAAGCCACTGAAAGATTTCGTCGAAATTTTATATCTTCTTTAGTTGTTGCGGATGGCAGGGAAATCAGTGATCATGATCAAATGGCTGGTGCACTATGGTCTTGTTACAAGGAAAGGATGGGGTCCTCTGAAGGTATCTCCATGCAATTTGATCTTGCTAGGATACTCAACCGAGTTGAGGGTCTAGGAATTTTGTCAAGAACCTTTGAGGAAAATGAAATGGATGATATTGTTAAATATATGCCAACAGATCGTGCTCCTGGACCTGATGGTTATTCTGGTTTGTTCCTCAAGAGATGTTGGCATATTATCAAACAAGACTTCTATAAGTTGGCCTCTGATTTTCATGCTGGCAGAATTGGGTTGCAGAATATTAATGGCTCCTTTATAACTCTAATCCCAAAGAAAGCTGCTCCTGAAAATGTCAATGACTATAGACCTATTTCACTAACTAGTGTTTGTCTAAAGTTTCTGACTAAGTTAGCTGCTAATAGGCTACAGGATCACATTCTCAGATGCATTCACAAGAATCAGTATGGATTTATTCGTTCAAGGACAATTCAAGATTGTCTTGCATGGACTTATGAGTATATATATCAGTGTCAGTTGTCTAAGAAGCCAATTTTGATAGTCAAGTTGGATTTTGCGAAAGCATTCGATACAATTGAGCATGAGGCCATTTTGCAAATTCTAAAGCATAAGGGGTTTGATGATGTTTGGATTGGTTGGATGAAGGAAGTTTTGTCCTCTGGCTCATCTTCTATTCTTTGAATGGTGTCCCTGGGAAACAATTTATTTGCAAGCGAGGGGTTAGACAAGGGGACCCCTTATCACCTCTTTTATACGTTTGTGGGGGTGATCTCCTTCAGTCAGTAATAAATGACAGTCTAAATAGCAATGTGCTGCATTTGCCGATTATTACAAATGATCCTGATTTTTCTATGGTTCAATATGCAGACGATACTATTCTTTTGATTTCTGCTGAAATGGATCAAGTGCTTGCACTTAAAGATATTCTTCATAAGTTTGGTCTGTCAACAGGGTTAAGAGTGAATTTCCAGAAATCTCAAATTATTCCTTTGAATGTTGAGGCCACTGTAACTAGTCATTTAGCCGAGGCTTTGGGATGCCAAGTTGGGTCACTGCCTTTTCCCTATCTTGGATTGCCAATGGGAACTACTAAGCCTTCTGTTCAGGATTTAATGCCTATTGTCAATGGTTTGGAGAGAAGACTTACTGCCACCTCTATTTTCTTGTCTCAAGGTGCAAGGCTTCAGCTTATTTCATCTGCTCTATGCTCAATGCCTCTGCACTTCTTGCTGTCTCTCAAGTTGCCACCAGGTTTAACATCTCAATTGGATAGGATTCTAAGGCAATGTTTATGGAGGGACAAGGATCAACCAAAGCCTTCTCTTGCAGCTTGGAACATGGTTTGTAAACCAAAAGAAAGTGGGGGTCTCAGAATTATCAATTTTCAAAAGAAGAATAATGCATTGCTTATGAAACATCTGGACAAATTTTATAACAAGTCGGACACGCCCTGGGTGCAGCTCATATGGAGTAGTTACTATGCTTATTCTGTACCCCATTCAGCTAGGCCTTGTGGTTCCTTTTGGTGGAGGGATATCTTGCAACTGTCCTCTAGCTTTGCTGAAGTTACTTCTGTTGAGCCTGGAACTGGTGATTCTTTTCTGTTCTGGAATGATAAGTGGAACTTTTTAGACTCAACACAGCCTCTAGCCACTAGATTCCCAAGACTGTTCTCTTTTGTTTTGGATAGGGATATGTCTGTCGCCGTCGTGTTTGCCACGGAGGATTTCTCCCAGCTTTTTTATCGGCCATTGTCCGCACAAGCACATCGGGAGTATTGTCTCGGTTCAACAGGGCTTGGTATCCCGGCCTCTTTCGGGAAGGCCCGATATTTGGAGATATTCCTGGGGGGATAATTATTACCCTTCAAAGTTCTATGCACATTTGCATGATCATATTGTGGTCCCGGCGGTTTTTAAATGGCTATGGAAGTCAGCTTGTATAATGAGGACAAAGATGTTTGCATGGCTTCTTCTGAATGATAGATTGAACACTAGAGATTTGTTGGTAAGGAGGAATTGGAATGTCTCCGAGGATCAACATTGTGTGTTATGCCCTGTGCATGCTTATGAGGACAGATTGCACCTTTTCTTTACTTGCAATTTCAGTCATCGGATATGGAACTATCTTCAGATTGACTGGTCCAGGGGAGATGATTTGCAGACGGCTGTTGCTGAGGCAAAGAGGGGTTTTGGAAAACCTTTTTTCATGGAAGTCATGATCTTGGCATGCTGGCATATTTGGAAGCAACGTAATGGTAAAGTTTTTGAGCATGAAAGGCCTACCTTTGCAAGGTGGAAATGTAATTTCATACATGATCTTACTCTGCTACAACATAGGATTAAAACTAAGCATAGGGATAGTTTGTCGACTCGGATACATAGCTTACCCTGAGTAGTTTTCTTTTCTTTTTGTTAAGAGGTAGGTAGGTGAGTTCTCTTTTCTCTTCCAACATCTTGTTGTATTTTTGTTCTGGACTATGAATAAATGAAAAATGCTGTGGGGCTATTGCCTCACAGTTAAGCGTCAAAAAAAAAAAGATCAGTGATGATGCTAATAAACATGCTAAAGGCTTGGATGGGCCGCCACATGGGGATGTGGTGATTTGACTCGTTCTCGCCGATACTAGGACCTGAGTTCTCGCCTTCGGAACCAAGACTGAGCGTACAGCCACACGGGGCCCATGGGAACCCCTTGGCCCGAACTTACCTAGCTTACCCATGAGTCAATTAGTTTGCGAGTTCCATTTGCCATACGCATGGGGAAAAGGTGGAAAAGGTTTTCAAAGTGCATCATACAGGGCGTGGCCGGGGTGAAGGATGTTGGAGGCATTGAACTGGATCCCCTGGGCACAATGACCGGGACCGCCTCGGAGAATGGCTACCTACGATGACGGAGCTCCCCAGTTAGTTTGACTCATGGAATAGGCGAAGTAAGGGAAAGGTTTTGGTCGACCACCCTCTGGCCGGCACGCCAAGGAAGCGTGTACATGACGGCGCTAAGAGTCGGTCGGCGCGTGTGGGTAAAGTTGTACACCCCCGCAGGGTAAATCTTTTCGAAAAGCCGTGTCCACGGTTATGGACGACTTGGTGATGGATTCTGTGATCATAGACAACTTGAACCTAATCGTAAAACTTGATATCTATGTGTGAATAAGGATCCCCTCTCAGGGTGTCGAGGGGGTGATCCTAGGTGATAGGTTCAGGTGATGATGAAGATTCGGTGGATTCAACGTGATGATCTTAGAGCTAGAGTTGATATCGCTCTCTTATCCCTTTTGAAAATGGTCTGAATAGACGACCTTCTGCTTCCTCCTGTTTACAAAGGAAAACTGGCTTTCCGCAAAATAAGCTCCACATAAAGCCTCGCATACCCGCTTTGCTAACGAGGTTGTACTAAGTCTTGCTGAGTCCCCGTACTCAGCCTTGCATGCTTTGTTTCGTACGAAGTTCTTCCAACCGATGGTGGCTTCTACCTTGACGTCGACGAGTAGTTCGGAGTTCCTCGAGCGGCAGCCTCGCGACTTATGGGCTGGGACGTCGCCTTATGTTATGGCCTCTTAGGCCCTTTGCAGTCTTGTTATCTAGATAACATAATTTGCTTTCCGTTGCTTGTTGAATTGTGGTCGTGACCTCTGCGTGTAATAAATTTGGATCTTAACTCGCTAAGAGTTGTAATATATTTGTTTTCAGTCGTAGAGTCACTGTTGTGTTACCGATTCTCACCCTGTAGGCCCTAGAGATCTAGGTTAGGCTTATGCCAGATGTGATATCTGGGTTTGTCTAGCCCTGACCTCCGGGGTGGCGACATCCACCTTTTCTATCTCCCGATATACCGGTCCCCCATCCCCATATGAACATTCGGGGCGACCCACCTAAGTTTTCCATTGAGAATTTCGATACTTGGCAATTTGAGTTTCGCTCTCATGTTTGCAGTGCCTCCAATGAACTTTGGAGAATCATCTTGGAAGGCTTCAAGCCATACAACCCCGACAAGTTGACTAGAAGAGAAGCGGTTGATAGTCAACTCAACAACACCGCCTTGCACATGATTCAAACTAGTGTGGGGACAAAGGAATTGCATCGTGTTCGGAACTACACCACCGCCAAGGAAGCTTGGGACGGTTTGTCCGCTAGTTGCATTGGAAGTGAGAGCACAAGGAGGAACAAGTACAATGCTCTTAAGAATAAAGCCGAAGGTTTCTTGAGGCTACTGGATGAAGATCATGAACTCATGTATGGAAGACTTCTCACCGTTGCCGATGCCTTCCGGTTGATTGGTGCCACTCACATCAATGACTCTTGGATCAAGGAGAAGTACATTGAATGCATGATGCCATTTGTACCCATTGACGTCAAGACTCTTGTAGGAAGGAATGCTATTCCTCTCTCACTTCTCAACAAGTGGTGCACGAGATGCAAGCTCTCAAGGTGCTTGAAGAAAACTCTCATGACTCTCGCAACCGAGCTCTTGGGATGACAAAAGGGTCCAACCTTGCCTTGGCGGTCAACTCCGTTGAAGAAGTGATTCCTCAAGAATCTTATAGGGCATCTTGGAGTATGTCCTATCCGGAAGATTTGCAATGCCACTACCATGATCACATGGCCTTCCATGCAAAGTCCTTTTGGGTTGATCCCGCCAAGGCCAAGGAAGACAACATCAAGAGAAACAACAAAAGTGGGTTCAGTAGCTTTGGTCCAAAGACTAGATCATGGTACAATTGTGATGACAAGCGCCACTTCATTGCCGAATGCCCCTATGAGAATAGAGAGCTTCATAATGGGAGGCTCATTCCCAAGGACAAGAGCAAAGACACAAAGGGCAAGTATTCAAATGCCCCCAACAAGAAATTCTACAACAACAAGACCAAGAAGGGCAAGAGACCCTCAAGGGTTGTGCTAGTAACAAGGGAAGAATATTCTACCGATGAAGTCGGAAGCTCTAGTAGTGAGGAAGATGAAGAAAGCTCAAAGGAATTGGCCGCCATCGTCACCACCAGCATTCCCTCTTCATCTCTCTTTGACTCCCCCAATGAGAAGTCTCATATCAAGAATGCACATTGCTTCATGGCAAGGTCCTCCTTGGACACATCTATTGTGCTATCAACTCAAGAAGAGTATACCTCCGGAGATGATGATGTTGATGATGAAGAAGATGCAACCTCTAATGGATTGGTCGCTCTTGCCTCCCTCTCCACTAACTCTTCATCACCAAGTGAATCCCCCAATGAGGTCATTCATGTGGAGGAAGAAAAGTTGCCTCATGGCTAAATCCTCCGAGGTATCATCCCCTAGCCCCTCTATGCCTAACATATCTAGTGATCTAGGGGTTGATGATGCTAGTCTAAAAGTGAAACAAGAAATGCTAGATTTTGATGATTTCATTCTCAACCTACAAGGTAACACTAAAAAGCATGTTTCAAATCTCATGGTTCGTATAGCTCAACAAAGTGATATTATTGAGAAAAAGGGTCAAATAGAGAGAGAAGACTCTCTTGAAATCCATGCTCTTAAAAATGCTCTTGAGGAAAGTCAAGAAACTATAGCTTCTCTTGAGGAGAGGCTAGAAACTCTTGAAGAGCCTCAAGATAAAATTAACAAGCTCACAAAAGCTAGAGATCTTGCTAGGGCTAAGACTAAAGTGCTTAAAAAGGAAAAGGCCCAATTTGAGGTTGATCATGAGAAACTTATTGTGAAGGATCTAGATGAACTAGACAAAGCTCACAAAGCTTTGAAGAGTGAATTCACTCTCTTATCCAAGTCTTATGAGCAACTTCAAATTAGGCTTTTTACATATGATGTGCCTAGTTCCTCTACTCCTCTATGTGATCATGCAAATATTGTTGAGGAAAATGCTAGGTTGAAGGATGAACTTGCTAAGGCCTCCTCTCCTCAAAGTAAACTTTCTTTGGATGATCTTTTCAGTAAGCAAAGATCAAACAATGGGAAGGAGGGCCTTGGTTATAATGCTAAGGCAAAGAAGGCAAACAAGCAAAAGGCCAAGCCCGCACAAGAGAAGAAGAAAGCCGTCACTAATGGTGAAGCCTCCAAGGGCAAAACCATGAATGATGATGATGCGGGAATTGCTAACCCTCACTATGTTTTATTTAAAGATTATTATGGTGATGTTTATGCTAAATATGTTGGCCCATATGATGGTTATGTTGCTTGGTCTATTTGGGTCCCAAAGACCCTTGTTGCTAACAAAAGAGGACCCATTGCGAAATGGGTACCTAAATCCAAGAATTGATCTCATGTAGGACTATGCCGCCGGAGGTTAAAAATGGGTACTTGATAGTGGATGTACAAGTCATATGACCGGCGGCAAGAACCTCGTCAAGGAGTTGAGGCCTAACATAAATGATATCACCGTCTCCTTTGGCGATAATTCTACATCCGAGGTATTGGGTTTTGGCAAGGTTGTGGTTGCACACAATATTACTCTTGTGGATGTCATGCTTGTCAAAACCCTTGGTTACAATTTGCTTTCCGTTTCCGCCCTTGGCAAGATGGGTTTCGCCGTCTTTATTGATAATGATATTGTGGTCCTCTTGTGGAGCAAGACTCTAAAAGTCGCTTTCGTTGGGTATCGCGAACACAACTTGTATGTGGTGGACTTTTCGGGGACCACCACGACAAGTGCGATGTGCCTATTCGGAAAGGCGGACGTGGGTTGGTTGTGGCACCGCCGCCTAGCCCATGTCAACATGAGAACTTTTCAAAGTCTTCACAAGGGGAACCATATTGTGGGACTAATGGAAAATGTGTCTTTTGCCAAAGATCGTGTTTGTAGGGCTTGTGTTGAAGGCAAAATGCATGACTCTCCGCATCCAAGCAAGACTATCATCTCTTCCAAGAGGATCTTGGAGCTCCTTCATGTGGATCTCCACTACAAGAAAAGTTGCCATGGCCGACGAAGTTGAAGTCGCGCCGTGGTTGCTGGTGTACCATGGCCGACGATTTTGGTCCCTCCGTGGTGCATGTCAAAACTTTTTTTTTCTCGTTTTTGAGGCCACCTAGCCCGACGAAGCGGCCAAAACGTCGCGTATGGTGGCCCGGGACGTGGTGCATCGCGAATTCTCGGGTTCGCCGGGCGAGTCAACGCAAATCCGCACCGCCGAGGGATGTAGGGCCCAGATGGCAGCCTCTCTGGCATTGTTTTTTTCTCGATCGCGCCATCTCGTTCAACGTTCTCCGATCGAGCCGTTTACGATGCAGGATCATGGGTCCCGCATGTCATCCTCTATGAACCAAAATTCTTTCTATTCTTGGATTTTTTGACCCCCGATTTCCGGCTACTTCCTTTTTCTTTTGATCCCTTGCCGCCTTGGAAACGTTGAGACCGCTGCTCGCTAAATGGGACCCGCATGTCATCCTCTATGTGCAATCAACTTTCTTTTCTTGGAGTTTTTTTGGCACCTCAAATTTGGTCACTTGCCTTTTTCTTTCGATCCCTCGCCACCTCTCAAACGGTGATACCGCCTGTCGCTAACTCGGGACCCGCATGTCATCCTCTATGCACTATAAAACTTTCTTTTCTTGAATTATTTTTGGCACCTCATATTTGGTCACTTACCTTTTTCTTTCGATCCCCTGCCGCCTCTCAAACGGTGATACCGCTGCCGCTAAATGGGACCCGCATGTCATCCTCTATGTACTATAAAACTTTCTTTTCTTGGAGTTTTTTTGGCACCTCAAATTTGGTCACTTGCCTTTTTCTTTCGATCCCCTGCCGCCTCTCAAACGGTGATACCGCTGCTCGCTAAATGGGACCCGCATGTCATCCTCTATGTACTATAAAACTTTCTTTTCTTGAAGTTTTTTTGGCACCTCAAATTTGGTCACTTTCCTTTTTCTTTCGATCCCCTGCCGCCTCTCAAATTGTGATACCGCTGCCGCTAACTCGGGACCCGCATGTCATCCTCTATGTACTATAAAACTTTCTTTTCTTGAATTATTTTTGGCACCTCATATTTGGTCACTTACCTTTTTCTTTCGATCCCCGCCGCCTCTCAAACGGTGATACCGCTGCTGCTAAATGGGACCCACATGTCATCCTCTATGTACTATAAAACTTTCTTTTCTTGGAGTTTTTGTTGGCACCTCAAATTTGGTCACTTGCCTTTTTCTTTCGATCCCCTGCCGCCTCTCAAACGGTGATACCGCTGCTGCTAGCTGGGACCCGCATGTCATCCTCTATGTACTATAAAACTTTCTTTTCTTGAATTATTTTTGGCACCTCATATTTGGTCACTTACCTTTTTCTTTCGATCCCCGCCGCCTCTCAAACGGTGATACCGCTGCCGCTAAATGGGACCCACATGTCATCCTCTATGTACTATAAAACTTTCTTTTCTTGGAGTTTTTTTGGCACCTCAAATTTGGTCACTTGCCTTTTTCTTTCGATCCCCTGCCGCCTCTCAAACGGTGATACCGCTCGCTGCTAACCTGGGACCCGCATGTCATCCTCTATGTACTATAAAACTTTCTTTTCTTGAATTATTTTTGGCACCTCATATTTGGTCACTTACCTTTTTCTTTCGATCTCATGCCACGTTTGAAACGTTGAGGAACCTGCAGGCTCATGGGACCCGCATGTCATCCTCTATGTACTATAAAAGTTTATTTTCTTGGTTTTTTTTCACCCTCCGATTTTTGGCAATTTCTTTTTTCTTTTGATCCCCCGCCGCCTCTCAAACGGTGATACCGCCGCCGCTAAATGGGACCCGCATGTCATCCTCTATGTACTATAAAACTTTCTTTTCTTGAATTATTTTTGGCTCCTCATATTTTTTCACTTGCCTTTTTCTTTCGATCCCCGCCGCCTCTCAAACGGTGATACCGCTGCCGCTAAATGGGACCCGCATGTCATCCTCTATGTACTATAAAACTTTCTTTTCTTGAATTATTTTTGGCTCCTCGATATTTTTTCACTTGCCTTTTTCTTTCGATCTCATGCCACGCTTGGAAACGTTGAGGAACCCGCAGTGCTCATGGGACC
>NC_061510.1:306685516-306731799 GCF_022539505.1 Lolium rigidum | reverse complement strand
AACAAAGCATCAACACCCACAAAACAATTGTGTTCTACTCGTGCAACCAATCTATGCATAGACACGGCTCTGATACCACTGATGGAATTCGTAGCATAGAAAACAAAAAATTTCCTACCGCAAGAACGAAAACCAAGCCAAGATGCAATCTAGTAGATGGGAGCAACGAGAACATCACGAGACTAACCCTTGAAGATTTCCAAATCCTACGAGATTATATCTCATTGTTGCTGTAGTCGATCACTTGCCGCTTTCGAAAGCGCGTAGAAGATCTTGACGATGCCACAGTCGGGCAGCACCTCCGTACTCGGTCACACGTTCGGTGTTGATGACGACCTCCTTCTCCCCGTTCCAGCGGGCAGTGGAAGTAGTAGATCCTCCTAGGAATCCCGGCAGCACGACGGCGTGGTGGCGGTGGTGGTGGAGATTGATACGTCTCCGACGTATCGATAATTTCTTATGTTCCATGCCACATTATCGATGATATCTACATGTTTTATGCATACTTTATGTCATATTTATGCGTTTTCCGGAACTAACCTATTGACGAGATGCCGAAGGGCCGCTTCTGTTGTTCTCGCTGTTTTTGGTTTCAGAAATCCTAGTAAGGAAATATTCTCGAATCGGACGAAATCAACGCCCAGCATCTTAGGATCACTCGAAGCTTCCAGAACACCCGAGAGACGCCAGAGGGGGGCCACAGGCCCACCAGATGGTAGGCCGGCGCGGCCAGAGGGGGGGCTGCGCCCCCTGTTGTGTCGTCGCCTCGTCGACCCTCCGACTCCGCCTCTTCGCCTATATAAAGGTCCCTGACCTAAAACATCGATACGCAAAAGCCACGGTACGAGAAACCTTCCAGAGCCGCCGCCATCGCGAAGCCAAGATCTGGGAGACAGGAGTCTCTGTTCCGGCACGCCGCCGGGACGGGGAAGTGCCCCCGGAAGGCTCCTCCATCGACACCACCGCCATCTTCATCAACGCTGCTGTCTCCCATGAGGTGGGAGTAGTTCTCCATCGAGGCTAAGGGCTGTACCGGTAGCTATGTGGTTCATCTCTCTCCTATGTACTTCAATACAATAATCTCATGAGCTGCCTTACATGATTGAGATTCATATGATGATGCTTGTAATCTAGATGTCATTATGCTAGTCAAGTGGGTTTTACTTATGTGATCTCCGGAGACTCCTTGTCCCACGTGTGTAAAGGTGACAGTGTGTGCACCGTGTGGGTCTCTTAGGCTATATTTCACGTAATACTTATTAACTCGTTATGAATGGCATAGTGAAGTGCTTATTTATATCCCTTTATGATTGCAATGTGTTTTGTATCACAATTTATCCGTGTGCTACTCTAGTGATGTTATTAAAGTAGTTTATTCCTCCCGCACGGTGTAATGGTGACAAGTGTGTGCATCGTGTAGTACTTGGCGTAGGCTATGATTGTGATCTCTTGTAGATTATGAAGTTAACTATTGCTATGATGGTATTGATGTGATCTATGCCTCCTTTCGTAGCGTGAAGGTGACAAGTGTGCATGCTATGTTAGTACTTGGTTTGGTTATGTTGATCTGTCATGCACTCTAAGGTTATTTAAACATGAACATCGAATATTGTGGAGCTTGTTAACTCCGGCATTGAGGGTTCGTGTAATCCTACACAGCTTAGTGGTGTTCATCATCCAACAAGAGAGTGTAGAGTCTAGCATTTATCTATTTATTCTGTTATGTGATCAATGTTGAGAGTGTCCACTAGTGAAAGTATGATCCCTAGGCCTTGTTCCTAAATATCGCTATCGCTGCTTGTTTACTCGTTTTACCGCATCTCTACTCGTCCGCAATATTACCACCATCAACCACACGCCGACTCCGGGCAAAGCACTTTTCTGGTGCCGTTGCTACTGCTTATATTTATTCATACCACCTGTATTTCACTATCTCTTCGCCGAACTAGTGCACCTATTTGGTGTGTTGGGGACAAAAGAGACTTCTTGCTTTGTGGTTGCAGGGTTGCATGAGAGGGATATCTTTGACCTCTTCCTCCCTGAGTTCGATAAACCTTGGGTGATCCACTTAAGGGAAACTTGCTGCTGTTCTACAAACCTCTCGCTCTTGGAGGCCCAACACTGTCTACAAGAATAGAAGCACCCGTAGACATCAAGCACTTTTCTCGGCGCCGTTGCCGGGGAGGAAAGGTAAAAGGTACTCACACTCCGGATCTCGGCTACTAAGCACTTTTCCGGCACCGTTGTAAGTACTCGAAGCTATTTCCTTTAGATCCCGCAATTGCATCTTTTTGTTTCTTGTTTACACTAGTTTGGCATAATGGACAACAATGAGCTTCTTATTCTATTTCCTGATTTAAGACATGGATGGTTTGATGCGAAAATTAAAAAACCCATGGAACATATTAGTATGAACACTTTGAATACCATTGTTGCTAATGATATAGAAAGTTCTAAGCTTGGGGAAGCTGGTTCGATGAGCATGATCTTTTTAGTCCCCCAAGCATTGAGGAGAAAATTTACTTTGATGATACTTTGCCTCCTATTTATGATGATTATAATGATAGTAGTCTTTTAGTACCGCCTGTTGTGGAGGATAAATTTGATTATGATTACAATATGCCTCCTATATTTGATGATGAGAATAATAATGATAGCTACTTTGTTGAATTTGCTCCCACTATTACCAATAAAATTGACTATGCTTATGTGGAGGGTAATGATACTTTTATGCATGTGAATAAAGATGTTTTATGTGATACTTATATTGTTGAGTTTGCTCATGATGCTACTGGATATTATTATGAGAGAGGAAAATATGGTTGTAGAAATTTTCATGTTACTAAAACACCTCTCTATATGCTGAAATTTTTGAAGTTACACTTGTTTTATCTTTCTATGCTTGTTGCATCATGCTTCATGAATTTGTTTATTTACAAGATTTCTTTTCATAGGAAGCATGTTAGGCTTAAATGTGTTTTGAATTTCCCTCTTGATGCTCTCTTTTGCTTCAAATACTATCTCTTGCGAGTGCATTATTAAAACTGCTGAGCCCATCTTAATGGCTATAAAGAAAGAACTTCTTGGGAGATAACCCATGTGTTTATTTTACTACAGTAATTTTGTTTTTTATTTTGAGTCTTGGAAGTTGTTACTACTGTAGCAACCTCTCCTTATCTTAGTTTTATCGCATTGTTGTGCCAAGTAAAGTCTTTGATAGTAAGGTTCATACTAGATTTGGATTACTGCGCAGAAACAGATTTCTTGCTGTCACGAATCTGGGCCTAATTCTCTGTAGGTAACTCCGAAAATTATGCCAATTTACGTGAGTGATCCTCAGATATGTACGCAACTTTCATTCAATTTGAGAATTTTCATTTGAGAAAGTCTGGTGCCTCTATAAAATTCGTCTTTACGGACTGTTCTGTTTTGACAGATTCTGCCTTTTATTTCGCATTGCCTCTTTTGTTGTGTTGGATGGATTTCTTTGTTCCATTAACTTTCAGTAGCTTTGTGCAATATCCAGAAGTGTTAAGAATGATTGTGTCACCTCTGAACATGTGAATTTTGATTATGCACTAACCCTCTAATGAGTTGTTTTGAGTTTGGTGTGGAGGAAGTTTTCAAGGGTCAAGAGAGGAGGATGATACAATGTGATCAAGAGGAGTGAAAGCTCTAAGCTTGGGGATGCCCCGGTGGTTCATCCCTGCATATTTCAAGAAGACTCAAGCGTCTAAGCTTGGGGATGCCCAAGGCATCCCCTTCTTCATCGACAAATTATCAGGTTCCTTCTCTTGAAACTATATTTTTATTCGGTCACATCTTATGTACTTTACTTGGAGCGTCTGTGTGTTTTTATTTTTGTTTTTTTATTTTCATTCTCTGAATAAATACATGCTTGTGTGGGAGAGAGACACGCTCCGCTGGTTCATATGAACACATGTGTTCTTAGCTTTTAATGTTCATGGTGAAGGTTGAACTGCTTCGTTAATTGTTATATGGTTGGAAACGGGAAATGCTACATGTGGTAATTGATAAAATGTCTTGGATAATTTGATACTTGGCAATTGTTGTGCTCATGTTTAAGCTCTTGCATCATATACTTTGCACCCATCAATGAAGAAATACATAGAGCTTGCTAAAATTTGGTTTGCATAATTGGTCTCTCTAAGGTCTAGATAATTTCTAGTAAAGAGTTTGAACAACAAGGAAGACGGTGTAGAGTCTTATAATCTTTACAATATGTCTTTTATGTGAGTTTTGTTGCACCGGTTCATCCTTGTGTTTGTTTCAAATAACCTTGCTAGCCTAAGCCTTGTATCGAGAGGGAATACTTCTCATGCATCCAAAATCCTTGAGCCAACCACTATGCCATTTGTGTCCACCATACCTACCTACTACATGGTATTTCTCCGCCATTCCAAAGTAAATTGCTTGAGTGCTTCCTTTAAATAATTCAAAATTTATCACCTCTGATTTGTGTCAATGTTTTATAGCTCATGAGGAAGTATGTGGTGTTTATCTTTCATTCTTGTTGGGCAACTTTCACCAATGGACTAGTGGCTTCATCCGATTATCCAATAATTTTGCAAAAAGAGCCGGCAATGGGATTCCCGAGTCCCAAATTAATTAACCTAAATAGACACTCCTCCATGGTATGTGATTATTGGACGGCACCCGAAGGATTCGGTTAGCCATGGCTTGAGAAAGCAAAGGTGGGGAGGAGTGTCATCATAATAAAACTAAAATAAAAAGGCACTCCTTCATGGTATGAGATTGTTGGCAGGCACCCGAGGATTCGGTTAGCCATGGTTTGTGAAAGAAAGGTTGGAAGGAGTGCCACCCAAAAATAAAAATAATTCATGGGAGCCGCTCTTTGAAGGTTTGTCTGGCAAGGAGGTTAGAGTGCCCACTACCATTCATTGACAACAACAAACACCTCTCAAAATTTTACTTTTATGCTCTCTTTATGTTTTCAAAACCAAAGCTCTAGCACAAATATAGCAATCAATGCTTCCTCTCGCGAAGGGCCATTCTTTTACTTTCATGTTGAGTCAGTTCACCTATCTCTCTCCACCTCAAGAAGCAAACACTTGTGTGAACTGTGCATTGATTCCTACATACTTGCATATTGCACATGTTATATTACTTTAGATTGACAATATCCATGAGATATACATGTTATAAGTTGAAAGCAACCACTGAAACTTAATCTTCCTTTGTGTTGCTTCAATACCTTTACTATGAATTTATTGCTTTATGAGTTAACTCTTATGCAAGACTTATTGATGCTTGTCTTGAAAGTACTATTCATGAAAAGTCTTTGCTTTATGATTCAGCTTGTTTACTCATGTCATTACCATTGTTTTGATCGCTGCATTCATTACATGTGTTTACAATAGTATGATCAAGGTTATGATGGCATGTCACTCCGTAAATTATCTTTGTTATCGTTTACCTCGCTCGGGACGAGCGTAAACTAAGCTTGGGGATGCTGATACGTCTCCGACGTATCGATAATTTCTTATGTTCCATGCCACATTATCGATGATATCTACATGTTTTATGCATACTTTATGTCAAATTTATGCGTTTTCCGAACTAACCTATTGACGAGATGCCGAAGGGCCAGCTTCGTTTTCTGCTGTTTTTGGTTTCGAAATCCTAGTAAGGAAATATTCTCGGAATCGGACGAAATCAACGCCCAGCATCTTAGGATCACTCGAAGCTTCCAGAACACCCGAGAGACGCCAGAGGGGGGCCACAGGCCCACCAGATGGTAGGCCGGCGCGGCCAGAGGGGGGGGCCGTGCCCCCCTGTTGTGTCGTCGCCTCGTCGACCCTCCGACTCCTCCTCTTCACCTATATAAAGGTCCCTGACCTAAAACATCGATACGCAAAAGCCACGGTACGAGAAACCTTCCAGAGCCGCCGCCATCGCGAAGCCAAGATCTGGGGGACAGGAGTCTCTGTTCCGGCACGCCGCCGGGACGGGGAAGTGCCCCCGGAAGGCTCCTCCATCGACACCACCGCCATCTTCATCAACGCTGCTGTCTCCCATGAGGAGGGAGTAGTTCTCCATCGAGGCTAAGGGCTGTACCGGTAGCTATGTGGTTCATCTCTCTCCTATGTACTTCAATACAATAATCTCATGAGCTGCCTTACATGATTGAGATTCATATGATGATGCTTGTAATCTAGATGTCATTATGCTAGTCAAGTGGGTTTTACTTATGTGATCTCCGGAGACTCCTTGTCCCACGTGTGTAAAGGTGACGAGTGTGTGCACCGTGTGGGTCTCTTAGGCTATATTTCACAGAATACTTATTCACCGTTATGAATGGCATAGTGAAGTACTTATTTATATCCCTTTATGATTGCAATGTGTTTTGTATCACAATTTATCCGTGTGCTACTCTAGTGATGTTATTAAAGTAGTTTATTCCTCCCTGCACGGTGTAATGGTGACAGTGTGTGCATCGTGTAGTACTTGGCGTAGGCTATGATTGTGATCTCTTGTAGATTATGAAGTTAACTATTGCTATGATGGTATTGATGTGATCTATGCCTCCTTTCGTAGCGTGAAGGTGACAAGTGTGCATGCTATGTTAGTACTTGGTTTGGTTATGTTGATCTGTCATGCACTCTAAGGTTATTTAAACATGAACATCGAATATTGTGGAGCTTGTTAACTCCGGCATTGAGGGTTCGTGTAATCCTACACGATTAGTGGTGTTCATCATCCAACAAGAGAGTGTAGAGTCTAGCATTTATCTATTTATTCTGTTATGTGATCAATGTTGAGAGTGTCCACTAGTGAAAGTATGATCCCTAGGCCTTGTTCCTAAATATCGCTATCGCTGCTTGTTTACTCGTTTTACTGCATCTCTACTCGTCCGCAATATTACCACCATCAACCACACGCCGATCCTGGGCAAAGCACTTTTCTCGGTGCCGTTGCTACCGCTTATATTTATTCATACCACCTGTATTTCACTATCTCTTCGCCGAACTAGTGCACCTATTAGGTGTGTTGGGGACACAAGAGACTTCTTGCTTTGTGGTTGCAGTGGTTGCATGAGAGGGATATCTTTGACCTCTTCCTCCCTGAGTTCGATAAACCTTGGGTGATCCACTTAAGGGAAACTTGCTGCTGTTCTACAAACCTCTGCTCTTGGAGGCCCAACACTGTCTACAAGAATAGAAGCACCCGTAGACATCAGAGATCTCCGGCAGGGCTTCGCCAAAGCGTATGCGGGAGAAGTGGAGGAGGAGGGCGGCTAGGGTTTGGGGAGAGGGGGCGCCGGCTTGGGCAGCCTTGAGGGGTGCGGCCAACTTGGTGGAAAGAAGTGGCGGCCCCCTCCCCTTGTCCCTCGTTATATAGGTGGAATACCTAGGGTTTGCCCAAAGTCTTCGAATAAGACCCCAATTCAAAAATTGCCATATGGACGAAACCTAGAGGGACAGGGACTCTCCCCTTCCCCCTTTTCTTTGGCCGGCCAAGGAGGTGGAGTCCACCATGGACTCCACCCTCCCACTTGGTTGGCTAGTTAGGGTTGGTGGAGTCCCTCCGGGACTCCTCCTTCCATAGTGATTTATTCCGGATAATTCTGGAAACCACCTTCCATAAATTCACCGGATCATTTCCAAAACTTGGAAAGTGACATCCTATATATGAATCTTATTCTCCGGACCATTCCGGACCTCCTCGTGATGTCCTGGATCCCATCCAAGACTCCGAACAAAACTTCGAACACCATTCCATATTCCATATCTACTTAAAACGACATCAAACCTTAAGTGTGTCACCCTACGGTTCGGTGAACTATGCAGACATGGTTGAGACTTCTCTTCGACCAATAACCAATAGCGGGATCTCGAGATCCATAATGGCTCCCACATATTCAACGATAACTTAGTGATCGATTGAACCATTTACATACGATACCGATTCCTTTTGTCACGCGATATTTTACTTGTCCGAGGTTCGATCATCGGTATCACGATACCTTGTTCAACCTCGTCTCCGACAAGTACTCTTTACTCGTACCGTGGCATATCATATCTTGTGAACCATTCACATGCTTGCAAGCTAATCAGACGACATTCCACCGAGAGGGCCCAGAGTATATCTATCCGTCATCAGGATGGACAATATCCCACTCTTGATCCATATGCCTCAACTCATACTTTCTGAATACTTAATCCCACCTTTATAACCACCCATTTACGCAGTGGCATTTGATGTAATCAAAGTACCCTTCCGGCATAAGTGATTTACATGATCTCATGGTCGAAGGACTAGGTAACTATGTATTGAAAGCTTATAGCAAATGAACTTAATGACGTGATCTTATGCTACGCTTAATTTGGGTGTGTCCATTACATCATTCATCAATGACATAACCTTGTTATTAATAACATCCAATGTTCATGATCACGAAACCATGATCATCTATTAATCAACAAGCTAGTTATACAAGAGGCTTACTAGGGACTCCTTGTTGTTTACATAACACACATGTATCAATGTTTCGGTTAATACAATTTTAGCATGGTATGCAAACATGAGAGTGCATTTGCTACCCGCATGGGTAGCTACACACCCATGGTGAATACCAATATGCAAGCCATATTAACTTGTTTTAGCTCGGTTTCCTAGTAGAACATGGAATTCTAGTGTACAAAAGTGGTTTCCGAATTTTGATACGAATATTTTTTGATCAAAGTCAACTCACCAATGTATTTTGCGTTGACTTTATGAATACAGAGTTGACTTTGACAAAAAAAGTTCAAATCAAAATTCGGAAACCACTTTTGTACACCAGAATTTCACGTTCTACTAGGAAACCGAGCTAAAACAAGTTAATATGGCTTGCATATTGGTATTCACCATGGGTGTGTAGCTACCCATGCGGGTAGCAGGCTTCATCCCATGCAAACATTATCATAAACACAAAGATATATTATAATAACCATTTTATTATTGCCTCTTGGGCATATCTCCAACACATATACCATAAGTGCGAGAGAGCAAGAAACCACGAAATATTCTATGAGTTTAAACACGCCGTAACAAACCAAACTCAACAATGTGCCTCCTCCCTTGGCAACAAGTTTGTGTTTCAGATATGTCATACGTGTGGACACATCACTCGCCATTCAAAATTCAGAATCGGAATATCAATTTCACATTCAATCCATTTCACTTCCTAGGTAATGCCGTCGACGTTCCGCACATGACACAGTGATCTGCACCGGCACACTTTAGCCAACATGATAGAAGAGGAATGTGCAGCAAGAGTAAGATGAATGTTGGGTTTGGTGTTGGATATTAGATTATCAAAAGGACTTTCATCGGTTGCAGAAAAGGCAAGATTGTTGGTGAAGATGTACCCATAATATTTTAGGTATTTTCCTTATCTAATAATAAGTTATAAATTAATGTTCTATTATTTGTAAATTCACACAAAGAACCATATTATAAGAAAATGTATACGAAAAAATTGTAGGTACATCTGTGCATTATTACTATCGCTGCATATTCCAGTTTACAACTGATGTTAAGTTTTACATGCTTAGTTCGTGTCCATGCTTATTGGAGCTTATCTTTGGGAAGTGACATGAGGGGAAGACGTAAGTATCTGAATCTTTTCTTTCATATACATGTGGATTATGTTTTTATGTACATCGATAATTTTTTTTTACAAGCATCATATTTATCACAACGCCGAGTGATAAGGCGCAAAAGACACAATATTAAAATATTTTTATTTTCAGGAGCAAACATAATTACCATAATTAACATAATTACACGGGCATTCAACTAGTCAATAGTAATTGCAAGGTACTCTCACGCTAGCGACATGGACATCACGCGGCCACTAACACCATGCACTAAGCCACTAACTAACCATGACCTCTTCTACCAAGAATCTCTCCATGAACCACACGAATAGGCTAATTAAATACTTGACCAGCCAGTAATAATACTCACATGACTTATCTATGCATGCAACTAATTAACTATCCTACACAGACATGCACACATGTAAAATTAAAACAATGTAGATACAATAAAAATCAAGATCAAAACCTAACTATTTGGACAGTGAGAATAAGCCCTGGACCTCCAAATATCGTTGGAAAAACTGTGTTGCACCGGAGCGAATGGGAAATGGAACCCTGCGACGCTTTGAGTGTTGGTTCATAGTAACACTTTAATTTGATGACAAGCTAAACCCAAGACTTGTGATACTCAATAAAAATCCACATTTGTCTGGTATACCTCACACAACTCTTCTTCCTAGGAAAAACTTTACACATTGGCATCGCAATCTTAATCTTGGAATTTAGTACTAATCAGTTTTATGATCTTAAGAAAACACCACACATGCTTCTAAATACAAGGCATAAAAGGCAATGCCCGCGAAGTAATCTCCATATAAATCCGATGTTCTATAGAATTCAGACGTGCGGGTAAGTTTGGTCGGAGCCACACACCTTCCCAAGATATGATATATCCAAGAAACAATGACGCGACGGTGACTAATTAGAGGACGCTTAAAAATCATCTTATCTCCCTTTATGATGCATGGATAGCTCTTCTAGATTGCTTTTGCGTACGGTTTATGTTGGCCAGCACAATGCAGAAAGCTTCCAAGTTCTAACCATTACGTCCTTTAAATAGCGAGCAAAACACCTATGAAAATCGCACTTCCTGTTCTCTATCACTCTTGTGTCCAGTGTAGCCATAGTCCAAGGAAAATACCTCTCCGGCCATGGCAACCACCCTAGCCACCGACGTCCGCCTCTCGATCGCGCACCAGACCCGCTTTGGCCTCCGCCTTGCCTCCGCCATCTCCTCCAACCCAGAGTATGCAGCCGTTAACGCCGCCTACTCTCCACTCTCCCTCCACGTTGGGCTCAGCCTCCTCGCCGCCGGTGCGGGGGGCGCCACCCGTGAGCAGCTTGTCGCCACTCTCTGGACAGGGGAGGTAGGCGAGGAGGCGGAGGGCCTCCATGCCCTTGCTGAGCAGGTGGTGCAGCTTGTGCTCGCCGACGCGTCCTGCGTCGGCGGCCCACGTGTTGCCTTCGCCAATGGTGTCTTTGTCGACACGTCACTCGCTCTGAAACCTTCCTTCCAGGAGCTCGCTGTTGGCAGGTACAAGGCAAACGTGCAGTCCACCAACTTTCAAACTAAGGTGATCCTTTCCCGGACCCTACATTATTGTATAGCTAGTTCTTGAAAGGATGTCCATTTTTTCACGTATTGGTTGTATTTTGCTGACTCGGACTAGCAACATTTGAAGTGCAATGCATGTTTCTCTTAGTATATATAGTGTATAAAAATTATACTAATATAAGTCTGCTAATTAATGAAAATATTCCTTGTCCTATAAATTACCAATGGAAAAAAGGATTAATCATTAGCCATATAATACTCTCATCCTTTCTCATGAATAATGCGCACATGCTTTTCATGATGAGTCTTTGACACAAAAAATTTACAACCGTATCTCGATTATGTCGTACAAAATTTAGTATCATTGAATTTGTATTGCAAACCACTTTCTAATGATATCAACGTTTATCAAATAATACTCATATACTTTGATTAACTATTTGTCAAAGATAAATCTAGAAACAAGCATGAAACTAATTTATAGGAACGGGTGGCATGGGTGGTTTATTAACATGTACTTTAGCTCTTACTTTTAGTAAGATTGTTTGTAGTATTTAACTCATACTTTTTAAATAGAATCTAAATTTCCTGTAGAAACATATATACTTTAACATATTCCAAAATATTTCAACCATTTTGTATTTCTAAGTTTGCTATTATTTATATCTGATGGATTTCAAGTTTGGGAGCTTAATTTTGCACTATTATACAGCTATGTATTTTGGCTTTATTTTTTCCTATAAGGGACATTTTATTGACTTAAACATCATATCAAGGTGATACAATATTGCCGCTGTTATGGTAAATATTGATACAGTAGAATCGACAGAACGTTGGCCTATCAAAGAGTTCAAGCTTAAGCCATTTATTTCCTTGTCTAGATATGTTCATCTTGTAACAGACTTATTAAGTAATTTACATAGCTTCTTTGTGTGGTGTACTTCTGCTCTTGTCAACTTATGGTAAAACTTGCTCTGTTACGTTTAACTTTGTGGAGATAGTTTACACTTTGGATCTAGAAATGTGAATGATGTCTGCTTATCTATTAATCTGCCTGATTTTGAGTATAGTATGCTAGTAGTTTCTTTTAGCAAGTTTAATTTCTGATGTGTCATTCCAAAGCTAGGGGATCTAGTGGTGTTTATAATCTTAGGCTCTCAGCGTGGTAGGTATGTTAGATCATTAGGAATGTTGACTAAGGCCTTTCAAAAATGTTATATTTGAATAATCCACCTATTTTCAATGGTACTTATGTGGTCTCTGTTCCTTATGTGGTTTCCATTTATTGCCATTTAAGGGAATTTCGTCCCTAAGAGATATAACACAATATACCATAATGTTCATGGTTGTGAAAATATTAGTACTATTAGTATACTCGAGATGTAATGATGACCATTTAGTATGTTTATCTGGACTGTCTTAATTTTAAGCTATACTAGTCATCAACCCGCGCAAAATGCACGGGCTAGTCATATTTGTATTTTAGTCTCTTTTGCAAATCCCGTATATTAGAATAATGGAAATATAATTTATGATAATAAATCTTTCGTTACACATTTGCATCAGTCTATCGAAGTAGATTGAATATATTATACTATTGCAGAACGCATGCTAACATCTCCGTATACAAAGGTAATATGAATTAATCAAACGTGAATGCAAAGCAATAAATTTCTATGATATGTAGTCATTTCCGCTAATTAATCCATATTACGTTCCTATGAGGTTTTGGCAATCAAATACTGAAAACATAGATATAAATTATTAATAGTGTTAAAGCACCGAGGTAACTTTAACATGAGAAATTGTTGTAAGTTGAATCAGAGATTGTCAAATCTTCGCCATTATGGTTCATGTATAATATGATTCAATATTTTTCATCTTCTATAGTAGCATCTTATATACTTATTTAGTCGTGTCCATGAAACTAAAATGAGCTTGTTTTGGCTCTGAAAGCAACATGCAATAACCAAAAGAAAAAAACAAATTGGATTGTCTAAGGAGTAGTATCTTCTTCCCCCAGTTATTACTGACAGACCGATATCTCTGGAACAATAATTCTTTGTAATAACTTGTTATTGCATCCTAAAACTGGAGCTTGATAACTGTATAAAAGAAATAATACAGCAAACATGCAGATAAATGCTTGAAGTGATTGGTTAAAAATGAGGGATCCATTTATGGGTTCGGACATAGTTTTAAAATATGTTCTAAGCTTGATGACACAGAGGTAACCACGTAGTAAAACATATAAACAAAATAGTACAACAAATACGCGAAAGAATATTTCATATGCTATCAAATTGAGTCAGCTATTTTTACATATATACTTACAGAATTTTGAAATATTCTGAAATAACCGTGGGGACAAAGAGTTGTCCTCGCAGCAGAATAAATAAATATATGTATGCGTGGTAGATGATGTGTATGAGTTTTCATGCAAGTATGGTCTGTTAATAGAAGCAATAGAAATATAGAGAAAACATTAACGCCTGGTTCATCAGCAAAAGTCAAGGACGCCTTAGTAGCATACTTTTATGATGGAGAATAAAATATAAAACTTGGAAATAGTATTAGACTTGTGGGTGCTCTGCCCATGAATCTCAACCTTTTTAATCTCCCATGGATCAAATTGAGGAGGTCAAGTTTCTAGAGCAGAGCCTCTCGTCCTGGAAAACACACAAACCTGGTTGTTGCTAAAACAGTTTTCACTATCAGACTCAAGGTGTGTTACTGTAGAATCACAACTTCAAATAGAAAATAAAATATTGTTCCAAGTACTCAAAGCCAATAGAGAGGTGGTAGGGCCCATTACACATAAACGCCAATTAATTAGCTAGCTCTTATGGGACTGAACTTGCACCAATTATACATGAATTCATAAAAAAAATACATGTCAATGCTATGGCTATAGCCAACAGTACCTCTAGGGATCAAGAACTCAATACAGAGGGAAATATTTTTTTCGATAAAGGGATTATATATTAATATCAAAAAGATACCAATTACACCCAGCCTCTGCAACAACGCACCACCCTAATGGCACTACGGATGCACACAGCCAAAAAAAGGAAAAGAAAACTAAAAAACAAAAGTCCCGCTACAGTATCTCGGGCCTAACAACAACAATACATCCACCGCCAAGACAACACCTGAAATACAGACTCTCCAAAAACGACGCCTCCAAGAAGGGAACAGTGCTCTAACACCGTCGTCGCTCGATCAACGATCTTAGGTTTTCACCCTGAAGATAGTCCCCACTCTCAAAATAATGCCTCCAACAAGGTCATTGCCAGGCACAACCAGTTAAGGCCAGACCTTGGGTTTTCACCCTGAAAGGTAGGACTCTGAACTTCACCTTGTGTTGTCGCCCCCACTATCATACCGCTGTTGTGAAGCCCGGAACACCAAGCCAGTCCCTCAACAGCGCGTAGACTTGAACCTCCCTTAGCTAGTCATCCCCTCCGGCCTTCATGAACTTCTCTTCTTCCGACTTTCATCATGGAGCCATAGTCACTTGATGTCAACACAGAAAAAGAGCTTCGCGCCGCTCCCTCCAGAACCAATCGGTCGGAATAAAAGCATGGGTGCGCACGACCGAATACCACCGATCCAGCAAACTCCAGGCACAAAGCACTGTTACATTCGCCGGCGGAGCCTTCCGGAACTCAACACTCCGGCTAGATCACGAGTCCAGGCCTCCGGTAGGTCTTCCTCTTCACGCAAGAGAGACCCTAGGACCACATCCTTTATTCAGGTCGGACCCCCACGTCGGCGACCATCCCGGGATGGCCACTCCAACCCTCCACCGGCGACTCCGTCGCCGGCTTCCAAGCATCTCCATCTCGCCGCCGGAACGCGGTGATAGATCGATAGATCCACCACCACCAACCGCAGGCCGACCCTCTCCGGCGAAGAAGAGGGCCACCTCCACCGTCGTACCCAAGGCTGCTGCCCCGGGCGACCTCGTGTCGCGGGTGAAGCCCAAGATCGCCTCCACTCACCGGCGAGAGGCGGGGGGAAATTGGCGCAGGCCATGGGCCTGGCCGCCGCCCACCACCAGCCCCTGCCGGAGTGCTGCGGAGAGCCGACGGGAGGAGGGAGCGCAGCGCAGGCCGCCGCCGCCCATCCCAACCGCGCCAGCCGATCCACCATGGGAGAGCCGACGGGAGAAGGCGGCGCAGCGCAGGCCGCCGCCACCCATCTCATCTGCGCGTCCGCCATGCTCGAGGAGGGGAGATCCGGCCGCCGTCCACCATGCGTCGACGAGGAAGGGCCCCCGCCGCCGCCACGCCCCGTGGGTCTTTGCCCCGGAGGCGCTACCGGCGGCGGCGGCGGCGGCGGTTAGGGCTGGGAGGCTGGGCGTCTTCGTCTGTTCACCTACAGAGGGAAATATGAAAATAGTAAAGCTGATTAGACTTTCAAATGTACGGGAGATCAACATTTGATTTCCCTCTGAATTGTACGTTGGTTTACCATGTTTCCCAAGTAGTATAGATAACAACACAATTTAAAAAGACATAACTAAAGAGGCAACCTTACTTAGACACAGCTTTTCAGATGCAAGGAATATGAATTATATAGAAAGCTATTAATAAGTAAGCAGTACTGGCATGGACATCCACAGTTAGAGGCACCAACAACACAGATCAACGGATCAGGTACAGCTTTACGTAGAGGACCTTAAATTTATGCAATGAAACTGAATACAATGTTAACACATTATTAGCAGTAAATTACAAGTGCTAACTGACCATATAAGGGTTGTCCTGATGTATGTCTATATAAGAAATTCAGAATGCATCCGTTAGTAGAAATATCTTGAACCACTCAGCCGGAATATCAATATTAGGCCATAAACATTTTTTCAGCTGCACACACTGCAGACACATGTGATGATGCTACATGGGATTCAAAGGATGGTTTCAAGTGGTGATGGTGCCGCTGTTAAGGGAAAGCCAATCCTACCTGAGAGGTATATGTATGCACATCGATGGTTGGCTGCAGGCAAGTTGGGAAGCCACCATCAGCTCACCTCATGCACCATCTTTGATTCGGCAACCTGGCAAGGATGATCCACCGTGTGCAGCCCTGCCCTGATCTGCTCCCCCATCTAACAGAACGTGCTGATGCTGTTGCATGCTGATGGCGCACAAACATGAGAGAAAAATTGATCTAGTGGCACTCATCTGTTTGCCTTGCGAGATCGTTGTTCCTTGGTGCCTGGATAGTAAAATCCCTCGATGTCTGGCTGGTTAAATCAGCGGTAGGAGACAGAATCTCTCCCATCTAGCAGAACGTGATGATGCTAATGCATGCTGATGGCGGACAAACATGAGAGCAGAATCGATCTAGTGGCAACCATCCGTTTGACTTGCAAGATCGTTAATCCTTGGTGCATGGCTGGTAAAATCCCTTGATGGCCAGCTGGATGAATTAGCGTCCATCAGCCGGCCGCTAACGGAGACGAATATATAGGAGAGGGCATCAGGAGAATTCGTTGCTAGCTATCTGCTGCCGCCAAGACGAACATATTGCACGATGAAGAGGCTACGGAGGGCCGGCAAGGACGAGGGTAGAAGCGGCATCGATCTAGATGGATCTCGTTCTCGCCCGATTGTAGCGAAAGGGACGGTTTGAGATTTTTTTTCTTGTCTAGGAAGGAAAGGCTTGACGCTTCTTGTCTAGGAAGGAAAGGCTTGACGCGGGGGGAAGCAATATGCATCGGACGATTGTAGATGAATTAAAGGTTAATCGGATGGGTAAAATTTTATAACCTCCAGAATTAACGTGGTGGCTTGATGGGAGTCTCCAATTAGTAAATATATATATAAGATATGAAATATAAGTGAACCTTTTCTATTAAATGTATGTGAAAATTTATACATAAATGATTTATGATAACTCAGTAAGTTTTTTTTGATTCTCAGTGCCATTATTACCATTTATTCATTTATTTAATCATATTTAAACTTGGTGTCTATCCTTTTTCATTACATAATCTTATATTTTGTTTGTTTTGTCATTCTAGAAACTACAACTAGTAAGTATCATAATGTTGCCTTTTCTAACCACTGATGTACATTGCATTGGTTCAGCCTGCTGAAGCTGCTCGTCAAGTTAACTCATGGGTAGAGAAAGTCACATCAGGTCTCATCAAAGATATCCTCCCTGAAGGGTCTGTTGACAATGCAACTAAACTGGTTCTTGGTAATGCCCTTTATTTCAAAGGAGCTTGGCCTGAGAAGTTTGACCCATCTAAGACAAAGGACGATGTGTTCCACCTTCTTGATGGGAGCTCAGTTCAAACACCATTCATGTCCACCACAAATAAGCAATTCATTTCATCTACTGGAAACTTGAAGATACTTAAGCTTCCGTACCAGCAAGGTGGGGACAGCAGGCAATTTTCCATGTACATTCTTCTTCCAGAAGCACGTGACGGTCTTTGGAGCCTGGTTAATCGGTTGAACACCGAACCAGAGTTAATAGAGAACCATATCCCATCAGTGAAGGTTGAAGTCGGGCAGTTCAAGCTCCCTAAGTTCAAGATATCATTTGGATTTGAAGCATCCAAATTTCTCCAATGTTTGGGTCTTCAACTGCCATTCAGCCGAGGAGCAGATCTTTCAGAGATGGTGTATTCTCCAGTGGTACAAAACCTGCACATCTCATCTATTCACCACAAATCATTTGTCGAAGTAAACGAAGAAGGAACTGAGGCTGCCGCGGCAACTACCATAGAGATGGTGCCTCAGTCAATGCCCTTGACGACAGATTTTGTTGCTGATCATCCTTTCCTCTTCCTTATCCGCGAAGACAACACCGGTGTGGTGTTGTTCGTTGGTCATGTGGTCAACCCCCTCCCGTCTTTATAAGGTGTTTCCTCTGAATCTCGTACCTAGGCAGCGACCTCTTCTTTCACATATAAGAGTGAAGTATGTAATAAGTGAAGGGTTTCAACATTCCATCATGCTGCCCAGGCAATAAATCCAATATATGTTCTTGTTTCGAAATATGAAATTTGTGAAACGACAATAATCCAGAATTTCTATGGAGCTTAGTAGTTTAAGGGCGCTGGTTGTGCCTTCATTTTTCTGAAAAAAGAATGGAGAGGTCCACTCTGTAAGAAACTCCCTAGCTAGAGTTTCTTGGACAAATGAACGGAGGGAGGGAAGCTGGTAGCTAAGCCATGTCTCTACGATAAGATAGGGCAAGTTCTAACCATATTCGGAGAGCTCAAATGCACTGACACTTGAAAGTAAAATGGGCGTTTACATAATACTTCTTGTGTGAAGCGAAACTTGTCGCTCTGGTAATTTTTCTAAAAACACACTTACATCAAGTCGTAGATTCCGACACTGGGGAATATAGCTCCCCTTTTAGTTTGGCAGGGGCCGCAGAGCACGACAAGCTCGATCGACGAACGAGACGAAGACCACATTCACACATATTCATAAGTTTTGTACCCAGGCTCAGGCCGCATTGTGCGAAGCCTCGTGCAACTACGGTGTATATGGTGGATCTCAACTAATCCATGGTTTTTCCCGGGGAAGGAGCAGTTGGTTCCTTCCCTCGTAAAACTTGTTCTTCTCTAATCCCCCCTCCTTCTCCATGCAGCCTGGGCCTCCTTTTATAATGGCAAGGGGACACCACAGGGCGCTGTGTGGATACGTTGCTAGGGTACGACACGTGAACGAACGTGGCGCGCGAGCTGCACCTAGTGGGCTACATGGTTAGAGCTATGGCCTAGCTGGTTGGTTCCGAGAGGACTATCTTTGTCGTGGTTTTGCAGGTCCTGCAATGATCATAAGGCCCCGTCGCAAGAAGTCTTTTGCTAGGCCTTCCCGGGCCTCGTTTCCTTGATCATTGGTTTCCTTCTCCGCTCCTTGGGGTCGCGTTAGGCCCTTTCCGGTAGGCCCGTTTACCGTCGGTTTCCACAGGAATGCCAGTAGTCTACGGGTAAGGTGCTGCTCGACGGAGCATTGCCGGGGTGGTGCCTCGCCCTCCCAGCAAGGGTTGTTTTCTCTCTGGAGCGCATGTTTCCTCGTGGTCCCGCCTATTTGCGGGGGCATCTTTTATTTTTGTCGCTTCGGGTGTCGTCAGACTTGTGGCTAGCAGTTAAGTCCCACACCTTGATTGCGGTGAGTGCTGCACCACTGCCTATTTAAGGGGCTAGGGAGAGGCCATGCCGTCCATCCCAAGTCCCTATCTTCTCATTTCTTCTTCCAGTCTTTAGAGACCTTAGTTCTATCGATGGCTGAGGAGCTGGTCGGAGGGCTCTCGTCCATGCTCTAGAGAATTTTCAGCTCCCGACGCCGGAGGCCCGCCACGGTGGGTCATAGAGATCGCCATGGTTCGTAGCATGCTAGCCTTTTCCATGTCGCGGAACCCTAGGACTCTTGGTCGGATTTCACCGGCTTCGATTGCTAAGTGAATGTGTTCTGTGACTAGATAGCGACGATGCGGCTCCCCGAGATGTTCCCGCAGTCCTTCGGTGGCCGCCGCCGTCCCTGTAGGATGATGGTTCGTCCCATCGGTTGCTGCAAGACCATCTGGTGGTTGAGGGTCTTCACCGACGACATCGGAAGCATGTGTCTTGGAAGAGGCTGGGCGCGCTTCTCCTATACACATTGCACCTAGAGGGGAGACATCCTCTTCTCCGCCTACGATGGAGGAGAGGAGCTCTCTGTCATTGTGTTCAACAAAAACCAGCGCCACGTCGAGTACTTCCATGAAGAAGGACTTTGACTTCGCGAGTGAAGATCTTATTGTTTGTTAGCGACATCCCCGCCTCGCGAGGGCCCCTGCTGGTCCTGCGATAGAGTAGAAAAGCAGGTAGTATGGATAATGCAGGAAATGGGGTGTCCTTTTCCTAGTTACTAAGCTTTGTACTTGCTCTTTATATTATGAAAAGAGTACTTAACTGGTAGTCGCCTAGTCGGCAAGCCCACGTAGGACTACCCTTTTTCTTCACTTCTGTTTGTTGGAAACGTATGGACCCGCAACAATTGGGGGGCCACCCCCGGGTGTACGCATTGAGAATTCAACATAATAACGAGACTCTCCATTCACGAAGCAGCCTAGATGAACCTATAAGAAAAATGAGTGCAGGAAAGACCACTCATTCGTATTCATCCACGAGGATAGCTTCTGGATACACTGCTTGTGCTATGGGACCAAGACGGCGCACAAGGATTCTTACTACACTGGGGGACAACTCCCGAGTAGACTGCTCAATTGGCAGCCCAACCGCCAAAAGAGACCAACCATGGGCAAGTCCAGCTATGCATGGACGAACACCACTCTCTTCGTATAATGCATCGTCTACAAGAGTTTGATGGTGCCATGAAAAATACAACTCGTTGTCTTCGTCCTCGGTCCATGTAGAATTTCTTGTACTTCATTTGTAACAAAAATCAAGTAAGTCACAACTTCTTTTACTCAAAATTTTACATGAAGAAAAGGAGGGGAAAACCACATGTTTACCTCTTTTTAGGGTGCAGTCGGAGGTGCCGGCGATCCATCTCCAGCTGCAGCTTCAACAGAGACTGGCCATGCATCCTCCAACTCCGACCAGAGATCCCGCACGCAGACCAAATCCGTCGTGGGCGGCAGGGGCAGCAGTGCCAACCCCAGGAGCGCACGAGAAGGGGGCGAGCCTCTACGCGATATCTATGGGGGCCGGCCTCCGGGGAGCCGGCGGCGGGTTGCAGTGGTCACTGGAGGTGACGCCGGCTCTGGGTGGCGACGAATCGAGCCCGGCGGTGGTCGATTTGGGACAAATTGGGGCAATGGCCGGTGAAAACCCAATCTCCTCGTTGATTACGGCGATAGTGAGAAGCGGCAACATACGGAGAGGTGGGCTGGAGGGCGACGCAGGGACCGGCTGGCAGAGTGGGGGTATGCGACGCCGACGAGAATGGGTGCGGCGTGGGAGGAGGCGGAAGTTTTTCTCTAGAGTGGCACCCGACTCCTATATTTACTCCTCCCCTGTCGGTTTACTCCTCCGAGTCCTAAAATTTTTACTCATCTAATCGTTTAGGTAAAACATATTCAAGAGGGGAATAATACTAAATATTTTCATCTAATTGCAAATGGAAAACACCGAAGGAAACAAATATTTTAACTAGAACAAGAGGAAGGAACCATAGTGGGTGATGAAAATTTACAAGTTTATATCTCTGAATATTATAAGAAGTTGTTTGGAGAGCCAGCTGCTTCTACCCTAACACTGAGTTAGGAGTATACACAGGATATTCCGCAATTAACCCAAGAGGAGAATAATATCCTTGTTGCTGAATTCACCGAGAAGGAAGTCAAGGATGCTATTTTTAGATGGAGTTAAATAAATCTCCAGGACCTGATGGTTTTCCAGCTGAGTTCTACCAAACCTTTTGGTAAGTTATCAAGGGTGATTTAATGTCAATGTTCAATCAACTACATTCAGTGGAATTACAGTTATTCTAATTGAACTTTGGTGTTATTACCCTATTGCCTAAAAAGGAGAATATGGTTCAAATCCAGCAGTATAGACCAATCTGTCTTCTCAATGTTTGTTTTAAAATATTCACGAAATTTGCTATTATTATAGCTAATACTGTTGCTGAAATAGTTATTAGCCCTACACAGTCGGTATTTATGCCAGGACGACATATTCTAGAAGGAGTAGTTGTGTTACATGAAACCATTCATGAACTTCATCGGAAGAAATTGGATGGGGTGATATTTAAAATTGATTTTGAGAAAGCCTATGATAAAGCAAAATGGCCTTTTCTTCAAGAAGTTATGCGCATGAAAGGTTTTGATCCCAAATGGTGTCAACTCATCGAACGATTTGTTAGGGGAGGAAGTGTAGGGATCAAGGTCAACGATGATATTAGTCATTATTTTCAAACAAGGAAAGGTCTTCGACAGGGTGACCCACTGTCACCTATGTTGTTTAACATTATTGCAGATATGTTGGCTATCCTAATAGCAAGAGCGAAGGAGGATGGTCAGATAGGAAGCCTTATCCCTCATTTAGTTGTCCGAGGAATTTCTATATTGCAATATGCCGATGTCACGATACTTTTCATGGAACATGACTTTGAGAAATCTGTAAATATGAAACTAATATTGTGTTTCTTTGAAGAATTGTCAGGACTGAAAATTAACTTTCACAAGAGTGAGATTTTCTGTTTTGGTAAGGCCAAAGAGGAAGAGGAGCAGTATAAACAACTATTTGGTTGTGAATCTGGTTCTTTGCCTTTCAGATATTTGGGTATCCTGATCTATTATAGAAAGTTAAATAACTCTGAATGGAATCCTATGGAAGGTAGATTTGAGAGAAAATTAGGGTGTTGGGCTGGAAAATTGTTATCATATGGGAATCGCCTTGTATTGATTAACTCTGTTTTTACTAGTTTACCAATGTTTATGCTATCCTTCTTTGATTTACCTAACGGCATGAGGAAGAGATTAGAATTTTTTCGATCACGTTTCTTTTGGCAATGTGATGAAAATAAAAAGAAATATAGGTTAACTAAGTGGAACCTGATTTGCAGACCTAAGGGCCAAAGTGGTCTTGGAATTGAAGTCCCGGAGATTAAAAATTCTTGCCTACTTAGTAAATGGTTATTTAAACTTGTTTCTGAAGAAGGGCTATGGCAACAACTATTAAAAAATAAGTACATTTCACAGAAAAACTTGGCTGAAGTTGAAAGTAAGCCTACTGATTCACCCCTCTAGAAAGGACTAATGAAAGTTAAAGGGTTTTTTTTAGTAGAGGTAAATTTAAGGTAGGCTCGAGAGAATGAGTGTGTTTTTGAAAAGATAGATGGTAAGGTGATCAGACCCTTGCATCTCAGTATCCCAGTTATATAACATAGTCAATCGTAAGCATGATACGGTGGCAAATGTTATGACTTCAACTCCGTTAAATATTGGTCTTCGGAGAAGGCTGATTGGAGATCAATGGGATCAATGGATACATCTATATATGCCAAAGATTAATGGAGATAAATTTAAATGATGATCAAGATAAGTTTGTTTGGGACCTAACATCTTCAGGGAAATTTACTGTTAAATCTATGTATGGTGACATGTTAAATGGGCATACAAGATATATTCGTAAATATCTTTGAAAAATAAAAAATTCCACTGAAAATTAAAAAATTTATGTGGTTCCTCAGTAAGAAAATCCTCTTGACCCGCGATAATCTAGCAAAAAGGAATGGGAATGGAAATACGAAATGTTCTTTCTGTGATGCTGAGGAATCAGTTGAACAATTGTTTATTTCTTGTCCTTTTGCTAGGCTTATTTGGCAGGTGGTTTTTGCTGCATATAATATTCTACCTCCATCCAATGTCACAAATATGTTTGGGAATTGGCTTAATGGAACTGACAAAACTGATAAAGCTAGGATTCCCATTGGTGTCTCGGCTTTATGTTGGTCAATTTGGAATTGCAGAAATGATATTGTTTTTAATAGAAATGACTCTACTAATTTCTTGCAGGTTATCCACACTATGGTTCACTGGATCCAGCTTTGGCGTTTCTTAGTTCCGGAGGACCAGCGGGAGTGCATGGTTTCTGGATGCAACCACCTTCGAATGGTTGCCCGGGATATTTTCTACCAGGCTACTTGACAGCCTATTAAGAGATTATATGATGCCTAGTTTGCTTAGCAGTTTTCTTTTTTTCGATGGTTGATTTTTGTATCAATCCTCATTGATCCCTGAATTGTAAACTTTAAATATTCAGTTTATTAATAAAAGGCTGTGTGCATCAACCGATGCAGAGGCCGGGGCTCACCCCCATTTAAAAAAAACCGTTTAGGAGTTCGGTTAGGTGCATGTTTCTCAATTTTTCACTCCTCTAAGCACTTATTGGCAATCGGTTAGAGATTCCCTAACAGCCGCACCTTGAAGAACGACTACTAAATGATCTTGTCTACCCCAGCAAAACATTAGCCGATTCTCCGAGCTAATAAATAGCCCCTTGGTTCCTTCTTTGTGCGTCAGAGAACTAGTTAACCACAATAAAGGTTTCTCCCGTCTTTTTTCCAACAGTAGCCATACCATCAGTCCCCACACACTTCAGATTACAAAACCACCGAAAACGAACACGCAAAATACAAGCAGGGGTTCCATGACTCCCTTCTGCTGGAAACAATAGAAAATAACGCTTTCCATCATGAAGAGAGTGAAGTCACATGAAAAGCACAAAACCAACAAATAACTAGATTCCCAACCTTGCAAAAAAAACTAGATTCCCAAAAGAGAGTTGAAGTAAGCACCACACACAAAAATATAATTGAAAAACAACATCTAAAAAAGTTCTAAAGGATCAATACCATGTTCTATGTTAGTGAATAACTTCATCGGTACATGGTCTAATGGGGTGGCCCCGTTAAGGCTAGTCTAGTACTTCAGGAGTAGTGATATAGATTTTCTTTTTATTCCAGGACGTTTTACCCAACAAATTATTCTTGGTTTTGGAGGACAATCGGTGAAACCGGACAGATACCATCTGCGGGTTCCTGGACGAACGTTTGCACCCCATGGTTTGGAGTGGTTTGGGATAGAAAGATCAACCTTGGTGTCAACCAAATGAAACAATCCTCGACTAGGCTGGTCCATTATTGGTCCCTATCATGGACGATGGCCATGTATAAGGGGATTTTCTCCATCAGTCAGTGCATGTGATCAACAAGAATTGTGATACGAACGCTGTCTTTGTCAACCTCCGAGTTCTCGTCTTGTGGAACCACGGAATGAGTCTATGTTTTCCACCCTTCATACCTACTAGCGATGGACGGAGTGTGTGTGTGTGTGTGGCTTTAAAGAATGAGTGATGATCTAGGCAGTGGTAGGCAGGATGCGCGTCGTTCAATCGACACAAGTCAGGAGCATGTGTGTCCTGGCTGTGTGTTGCCGACACCTGTTTAAGGAGGGCATGCTTTAGATTTTCCATTTTTTTCTCAGCACTTTTGTTTTATTTTCGTTGGCTCTTTTGATTTTTTTTAATGCAACCAAGGGAGTTCAAAAAAAAACTTCACTTTTAGGTAGGTGTTCTGTCGCTCCTATATATTTTCACCTACTTTTTTTTTGAAACGGATGCAAAAGACGCAAAACGCCCCAATATATCTTCACCTATAACAACCAGTAAAGCTCTACCGTTCCATTCGCTCACAAGGAAAACTCTCACGTACCTACCTATTTATCCTTTCACACTTCCTGCTGTGAAATAGGTGGCAAATACCCAAGCATAATCTAGAGAGAAAAGAGCGTCTAGGGATAGGAGACACCGGAAAAGAAGCACATGTTGGTAAGCGACTTTGCGGAGGAGGATTCGCTCGGAAGGGGGCGAGTGGCTATCATCCATAAACTAGATCACATCACCGGGCAGTGGCTATCACGTCGAGCAGTGGAGCTAGCAACTTGTATCCGTTGCGTTATTTCTCATGGAAGCCAACCACTCGCTTCTTAGAGCATCTCCAGCCGTTGGGCTCCTCAGGCCGAAATTCGGCGCTATGCCGGATAGATGTAACTTTTGGCCTGGGGAGTCCATTTTCCAGCGGCGAGCTTAGGATGGATGAAATCTATATCTATACCTAATAATAAAGGAGCTAAGGTTTCTGCCAAAATTTTCGACAACGTTTTTTATTGGACGGATTTGCCCTCCCACAAAATTCCATATTACGGCAAAGTGGCATGTACCGGTTCGTTTTGTTCGTTTCGTTTCTTCTTTTGGTCAACACGGGAGTCCGTGAGGCTACAGCAGACGGAGCTACTGGTAATGCCCAGCTCGGCTGGTCCCACGGCGAAGCTGCTCGACGGCACGGAGGCGCAGCGCCGCAGAGAACACGCCGTTGACGGCGTCGGGCAGACGGTCCAGCAGCGCTGCCAGCTCCTTCGTCCGCTTCTCCACCTCCCGCGCGCGCCGCGGCGCGCACCACCGCCTCGTCGTCCCCGGCGTCTTGGGCTTCGGTGCTGCCTTCGAGGAGCGCCGCGAGATTTCCGACGGCCTCGTCGACGGCATCCACCTCGCTGGTGTTGGCGTCGGCGCACTCTGCCCGAAAGGAAGCCGCACGCATCACGTGTCCGGCGTCGAACGAGCACTCGCCGACCACCAGCGGCCCTCCGGCCAGGCAGCCGCCGCCAGCGCCCCTCTTGCGCGCCTCCCGTCGCCGGGCACGCCCTCGAAGACCTTCGTCGTACAGGCCCCTGCCGTCAGCGCCCCTCCCTCGACCTTGCTGCTCCGTAGACGTTTCTGTAAAGTTGTGATAATAACAATAATTGATGATGTTACAATGAGGGAGTACAATGGTTTATATAGGAGAAGGGGGGGAGAGGAGGTGCAGCGCACGGCCTAAACCCTAACTTGATATGCAAGTAAATATAGTCTAACATCCCCCCGCAGTCTCAACCGTGGGCTCGACAACGTTGAGACTGAAACGAATCTCTGTAAATGGTGTAGTAGCAAGTCCTTTGGTAAAAATATCTGCAAACTGAGCCGTAGAAGGCACATGAAGAACACGCACTTCTCCCAAAGCGACCTTCTCGCGAACAAAATGGATGTCAATCTCGATATGCTTTGTCCGCCGATGCTGAACTGGGTTCCCAGACATATAAACAGCTGAAATATTATCACAATATACCACTGTGGCCTGACCAATAGGTCGATGTAACTCAACAAGTAACTGGCGCAACCAAACTGTTTCAGCAACTGCATGAGCAACAGCACGGTACTCAGCCTCAGCTGACGAGCGAGAAACCGTAAGCTGACGCTTCGAAGACCAAGAAATTAAATTGTTGCCAAGAAAAACACAGAATCCTGAAGTGGATCGACGAGTGTCTGGACAACCAGCCCAGTCGGCATCGGAATATGCTGTCAATGATGTGGGTAGTGAAGTGTTGATATGCAAACTATGATCTAATGTACCTTTGAGATATCTAAGTATGCGTTTGACATGGTTAAAATGCGGGACTCTTGGATCATGCATGTAAAGACAAGCTTGCTGAACAGCATATGATATTTCTGGACGTGTAATAGTGAGATACTGAAGGGCTCCAGTTAAGCTACGGTAGAGAGTAGGATCAGGAAAAATATCACCATCCGAGGAAATTTTAGAAGAAGTATCTACGGGTGTACGGGATGGTTGACAATCTAACATTCCAGCCCGAGTTAGGAGATCAACAGAGTACTGACGTTGAGAGAGAAAAAGACCAGAAGAATCACGAGTGACTGCTATACCTAAGAAGTGGTGAAGGGAACCTAGATCAGTCATAGAGAATTCAGTTTGTAGGAGCGAAATAATATGAGTGAGAAAAGTTGTGGAGGAGGCAGTGAGAACTATATCATCAACATAAAGTAAGAGATATGCAACCTGGGTGTGAGAGTGATAAACAAAAAGAGAGTAATCAGAACGAGAGGGAATGAATCCTATAGTTTGAATAAAGGTAGAAAAACGTTGAAACCAGGCTCGGGGTGCTTGTTTGAGGCCATAGAGTGATTTTTGGAGAAGACAAACGTGATCAGGAAAAGAAGAATCTTCGAAACCAGAAGGTTGTTGAGAATAGACGACTTCGTTTAAGGAGCCATGGAGGAAAGCATTTTTTACATCAAGTTGGTGAATGGGCCAGGAAGAAGAAACAGCAAGACTAAGAATGGTTCGGATGGTGCTAGGTTTAACTACGGGAGAGAAAGTTTCATCGTAATCGACACCGTGTTGTTGAGAGAATCCACGACAAACCCAACGCGCTTTATACCGAGAGAGAGTGCCATCAGAATGAAATTTTTGACGGAACACCCACTTTCCAGAGACAACATTTGCATTAGGAGGTCGGGGAACAAGTTGCCATGTGTTATTGGATTTAAGTGCGTGAAACTCATCGCGCATGGCAGCGGATCAGTTGGGATCAAGAAGAGCAGATTTGTATGTTTTAGGAAGAGGTGAGAGAGTTGGAGAAGCATGAAGATTGAGGCGTGTTTGAGGAAGTCGAAAACCAGACTTGGCACGTGTGCGCATGGGATGGTCGTTATGAGGTGCGATAATGGGAACAGCATGTGAAGGAGGGGCTGGTGCATCCGGCGCAGCGGAGGAGGAGGACGCAGCAGCATGAGGGGCAGGAGGTTTGGGGCGGCGAGCATAAACCTGGGTTATGGGTGGTCGGGATATGGGTGCTGATGAGGCTGTCGGGGCAACCAAGTCGACCGGGGCAGGGGTAGGGACTACCGTGGCAGGAGAACTGGGGGCGGTAGGAACGAAAAAATGAGGGTTTATGGAATTGGCTGGGCGAGGAGTGACTGTGGTGGGAGGAGGGGTAGAGGTTCTAGTGGCGAAAGGAAAGATGGTTTCATCGAAAGTGACATGCCTAGAGATGTGAATGTGACCGGTTACAAGATCCAAACACCGGTAGCCTTTGTGTTCATCTGAATAACCTAGGAAGACACAGGGAAGGGAACGTGGAGAGAGTTTGTTTGGGGAAGTTGCATAGACATTGGGAAAACAAAGACAACCAAAGACGCGAAGCTCAGCGTAGTTTGGGTGAGAGAGGAAAAGGGAGTAGAAAGGTGTGGTGTTTGGGTTAGTGCTAGATGGTCGAATATTGAGGAGATAGGTTGCAGTTCTAAGAGCTTCAGCCCAAAACGTGGAAGGCAAAGAGGATTGAATGAGGAGTGTGCGAATGATGTCATTGATGGTGCGGAGTGATCGCTCAGCCTTGCCATTTTGTGGGGAAGTGTAAGGACAAGAGAAACGAAGGAGAATGCCATGTTGGAGAAAGAAATTACGGTTTGCAAAGTTGTTAAATTCTTTTCCATTGTCACATTGGATAAATTTGATGGGTAAAAAGAAGTGTGTGTTGACATAGGTTTTAAAGTTGATAAAAAGTGAGTGGACATCGGATTTGTTGCGAAGTGGAAAAGTCCAAACGAAGTGTGTAAAGTCATCTAAAATAACTAAGTAGTATTTGAAACCGGAGAGACTGAGAGTTGGAGAGGTCCATAGATCACAATGCAAAAGTTCAAAGGGATAAGTACTATGAGAATTAGAACGCACAAATGGTAAACGAACATGTTTTCCTTGTTGACAAAACTCACAAATAGAGGGATTATGAGCCTCTTTATTACAGGGGATCGAAAAATCACTAAGAAGAGAGGATAAAGTGGCTTTATTCGGATGGCCTAAGCGTTGATGCCATAGATCTACGGAGGCGAGCATGGATGATGGAGACGAGGCCGCAGGAGCACCATGAACATAGTAGAGGTCGCCAGAGCTATTGAAGCGAACGATCTCCGCCTTGGTGATGAAATCCTTCACAGACAAGCCAAAAGGGTCAAATTCGACGGAAACATAGTTGTCTGTGGTGAAACGACGAACAAAGATTAAATTTTTGATGAGGGCTGGTGCAACTAAGACATCTTTAAGAAGGAGTGGTTTGGAAGTGGAAGATGCAAGATTTGTATGACCGACACATGAAATTGGTATGGAGGAACCATCGCCTAACGTAATGGATGAAAAATAAGATGGTATGCAAGTTGACAGCATATTATTCGATGAGGACATGTGGCTAGAAGCACCAGAATCGAAAATCCAATCAGTACCTGAATTTTCTTGAGCAGCAAAATTATTCATAGCCTGAAGAAACGCAGCTTGGTTCCAGCTCGGAGTAGAGGGAGTCGGTGCAGTTGACGGAGCAGGTACTGGTGCAGATGGTGGCGGTGCAGCAGCAGTCGAGGACATAGTGTATGGCGAGTAGTAGCCTCCAGGATTATAGGTGACCGGTGCCGACACGCCATAAGGACCCAGAGCAAAGGGCATCGGCGAGTGCATCGGCGAGGCATAGGGAGCCGGCGATGGTGCAGCATACATGGGCGGTGAAGGAGCAGCATAATGAGCATGTGCAGGGACCCGTGGTGTAAGGAGACCAGGTGAGCCGGTATGAGGATGCACGCCGGGCTGCCACGAACCAGTGAAGGCAGGTGGCGCGCCAAGAGGAGAGGGCGCGGTCCAGGGCATTGGCCAAGCCTGAACCATGCCAGTCCAAGGGTCCTGAGAAGATCGCCAAGTTGGTGCTGCAGGTGGAGCCGGTGGTGGTGCCGGGGCAGGTGGAGGAGCCGATGCTGTTGGAGGAGGCCGTGATGCAGGCGGCCGATAGATAGGCCGAGTGCCCCTATAGTTGGGGCTAGGGCGCCAACCTGGCGGTGGAACAGGCGCAGGCGGCCCCGGAGGTGGTGGCGGTGCAGGAGGCCGGGGAGCAGCAGCATATGCCTGAGGGCGAGACTCTTGCGTGGTCATGGCGCGGTCCGCCCAAGAGAGCATGGAGCGGACTTCTGCAAAGGAAGGAGGCGGCCGCATCATGGGGATGAAGGACTGCTGCTTGTCGAAGCGCTGATTGAGGCCGACGAGAAGGATCTTGATGAGCTGTTTGTCCTCAACGTGATCACCGAGTTCACGAAGTTCATCGGCGATGGTCTGGAGGCGCTGACAGTATACCCCCACGGGCAAGTCGCCCTGGGCGGTGTTCCGAAGCTCCGTGTTGAGCGTGTTGACACGGGCGTCGGCGTTGTCCTGAAAAAGCTGACGGAGGGCTGCCCAAAGGGAGGCGGCGCTGGTGGCAGCCCTGAAAACGAGATTGAAAATCTCGGTGCTCACCCGCTGGTAGATCCACTGGATCACAGCGAGATCATCCTTGACCCAGCGGGGATCCGAGGGAGATGGCGGGATGCTGGGGTCGACGTGCGCCATGAGGTTGCAGCGGCCCAAGTGTACCTCGAAAAGATGCTTCCAATGGTAGTAGTTGTGTTTGGGGAGATCTAAAGTAATGGGAATCAATGGAGTAACGTCGGAGATTGTATCGGCGAAGTTGATGGTGGAGGCGATAGGAGGTGGAGCGGATGAGGTGGATGGTGGAGCGGATGAGGTGGATGTTTTGGCAGCCGCGGCGGCGGCCATGGCATCGCGCCACTCGAAGAACCCTGGAGGGGGCGGCGGCGGCGGGGTGGGAGGCGTGGGAGCCATGCCCTAGGATCTAACCTTAATCTGATACCATGTAAAGTTGTGATAATAACAATAATTGATGATGTTACAATGAGGGAGTACAATGGTTTATATAGGAGAAGGGGGGAGAGGAGGTGCAGCGCACGGCCTAAACCCTAACTTGATATGCAAGTAAATATAGTCTAACAGTTTCCAGTTGAAGTCAGCCTGAAACGGGTTTTCCCCTCGTGGTCAGTTTCTCTCCGACCGCTGCCCAGGGACCGGCGGCGCTGCCCTCTTCCCGAAGCGGCGACCAATGGCGCAGCCCCATCCCCAGCATGGCGCGCGGCCGGAGGCGCCACAGCGAGGCAAATTCTTCGTCCCAGGATTTCCCCGTAAGAGGCGCGTGAGCCCGTCCGTGGAGGCCTGGTTCGCATTAGTAGTTCAATGGGCCATGCAAATTCGTTCTCATCAAGTCCATCCCGTCCAAATATGCATGGATTTTGTGCTGTTCGATAGTCCCACCTCGCTCCGCTGTACCTTTTTCTACCGGTTTTTATAAGACAGATTTCTGGAATTAACAAGCCACCTCCGAGAACAACAAGAAAGAAATTAACTGGCTCTTCCAAATGGAACAGACAGCCGAGCCGCCAAGGAAGGAATTAATTGGACAATGAACGAACAATAGAGAGGGCAGTAGCCGCCGAGGAAGGAATTAACTGGATCAATGAACAATGGAGAGCCGAGGACGCGTGCGCGAAGCTGACCAGTCACTTTCTTCTAACTTGATTAATATATGTGTACGCGAAGCAGAAAGGAAATGCGAAAAATGCAACCATTTGTGAATTTTTGTGGTATTTTTTTAAATACAACCAAAATAATATTACTCCCTCCTATATCCATATTAAGTGTCATGTTTTTAGGATCAGAGCAAGTATTATTCATTATTCTTTATTTCATATCAAATATGAAAATGGAAAAAAAGGATTTGAAAACGCTGGAATAAAATAGCAAAACAAGCTTTGCAAATATTTTCGTAGGGTTCAGAATATAACTAAGTCTAATGAGGGTGTTATTATAATCCAACACTAACATTGTGGCAACGAAAACTTATTTTGCACGTATTCGCAATGTTATTTCCTCTCCGGTTGAACATTACTTGATTGGTGAGATTCAATGACTTTTGTCATGTGTGTTGGCCAAGCTCGTCACCTTTGGATTGGTCACGATCAGGCGCATTACCATCAACTACACACAGCGACCACTATATGTGATGACATTGGAAAACACATAGTTTCCCCTCCAAAGATAACTTCCTCAGTTGGGGAACGCATTAATATTTACCTAAACCTATGGGTCCTTGAGCAGATCCCACATTAGCTTCAAAACACTGATCTCTAACAAGAAAAGCAAATGCTTGAGCTTGAGAAGCTTCTGGCCCGATGGGTCCATAAAACTCACTCGGATAAGCTGTATTATTGAACCATACAAAACAACAAGCGATAAAATCGAGGACAGAGAAAATCGAGGGCGGGTGAGAAAGGCGGAGAGTGAGAGGGGGAGAGGGTGGTGAGGGGATTTATGGCGCGCTTTTTCGATTCATCGCGGCCTCTCCCGCTCTTTTCGACTCGTGCACGTTTTTTCCCACATTGCGCTCTGGATGCGGAAGAATGGTGGAATCGAGTGTGCCTCGCAGGCTTACTTTTGCCTACATCTGGTCTGCTTACATAAACATGCTATGCATGAATTTTTTTCGAGTGGTCTACCAAACGCACGAATTTTGGTACAGCTCAAGCGAGAAAGGACTTCACAAGCAACCAACCACGCTCCTAATCTTCAGGCAGGCCACGAAAGCAGAGAAGGCTGATGGACACGGTGCAAGTGACAAGAACTGGGGCAGCACTAATGATGTACATATACTTATGTGTACGTACTGGGTTTCTACAGGAAATCACTCTGCTGGCCACCTCCGTAGGGGTCCAGTGCACCGCTGATTTCGGACAACACAACATCTGCTTCACTGCGTGGACTCACTCGTGCTCGTCAGCGACGAGCAGCGCTGCAGTCTCGTGGGAGTACACAACTCGCGGACTGACCCAACATGCTGCTGGAGTGAGAAGTTCATCGCCACACTAGGAGAGGAAACAAGTCACCATCCAATACATGACAGGCTTATCTATGAATTCCCAAGGCCTCCCAAGCCCATGACCCGGCTGGGCTGCTAATATTTTCATCTCGCGTTCAATGGTCAGGTTCAAAACATGGGAATGAATTTCTTCTCTCTTCATTCGTGCATTTTCCGGAAGGAATCGTTGTGTGATGTCTTTTTATACCAGATACGGGGGATGCTCACCAAGTTTTATTGAATGACCGCTACTTATAAATTGTCTCGTGGCAGTTGGCAGGGAGCATGTGGTTCCACTGAAGGTTACTTCTATTATCTAGTAGTGAAATTCTGGTGCTCGAGTTTATGAAGCTTGGATGTCAATTCCACTGCTCAAGTTTATAAACCTTTTTTTCCATCCATGCAGGAAAGTTGCATGTAATATATTACTGCAGTAAAGAGAGGCCATGTCGGCCAAAGGACAAGGCGGATTACAACAAAGAGAAGGGAAGAGTATGTTTAGAGTCTAACGACCAAAAACTAGAGTGAAACAGAACGGAACCTTTCCTGACGACCGCTACCTGAAACCAGGACCAAATAAGCCCTACTAGCGACCGCCCACTATCGACCCTCCAATTTGATGTTGTTGATGCAATGCTGAATGGGTTTATAATTATTTTTAAACACTCTTCCATTCCTCTCCCCCCAAATGCTGCAAGCCACTAGCACCGTAAATTTTGTCTGTAGACTGTCTCCACCAGCTGCGTAGATTCTCATCTAAGGCTGGCACCAAATGATGCAATTTGTGAATGACCCAAAACACACAAACAAATGGGTGTTTTGCATCCTCCTCTGCTGAGTTGCAGTATATGATGGGCACCCGTACCCGTACCCAAAACACACAAACAAATACAGAAAGGCTCCCGTACCCATCTCCTCCCGCACCCGCACGGCAGGGCCGCGCCGGGCGCCCCCCCAGCGACTCCCCTCCTCCTCCTCCCCAGCGGCACCCCTCCTCCCGCCGCCGCTTCCTGAGGCGTCGCCGGGCAAAGCCCTGGAGGCGTGGCGGCGGCGGCGGCGATCCGCATCGGGCTGTCGACGGCGGTGCCATGGAGCGGCGGCGACCAGAGGAGGGAGAGGATCTCCATCGTTTGGCGGACGGCGGCGGTGGTTCGGGTCCGATCTGGGTCCTGGTGGGCTCGGGTGGGCTGCGATCATACTGCTGCGGTCGCAACGATGCCGGCTTCGTGCAGGTTTCTAGAACAGATTCTACACTCAAATTGTTGCATAAATAAACATCGTTATTATCCACCACAATCTAAGGCTAAGTCTTGATTTTTCCTATACCTTTTGTACAAGGAAAACAACAAGTAATCACATTTCAACAAGTAATCACATTTCGAGAACATGCTGGAAAACATCGTTGTGGTAGACCTTGTCCTGGTCCGCCTCCATGAGCACGCGGCCGAAGAGGTGGTGAGTAGGTCGATGCCGCTGGGCTGCGGGTGACCATCTGATCGAACACAAACGGAGCTTCGTCGAGGCGGCCCGTGCTAGCGATCGACCAGTGGCGGCCGGGGGATGAGGAGAAGTTGAGCGCCACAACCTCGCCGGAGGCGCCGCAGGACACGCCCATCCAGAGGTAGCGCGCTGTCTTTCCCCATCCTAGCTCGCCTCCTTCATCAACGTAGCCTGCTGAGAACTCCCGGCTAGCGCACCCTCCCTCGCTGCGGCGGAGGACAACCGTAGCCCGCTCCGCCTAGCCGCCGAATACCGCCACGGCCATCTGGGACGCCCGCGCCGTGCTGCATCCGCTCAACCTGGACGAGTCCCGCATCGTCGTGCTCGGAGCTCGTGGCAGCTACAATGAAGGAGGAGAAGGTGGCGGGCACGGGTGCTGCCACTGCGTCGACGGCGAGGTGGGACAGGAGGAAGGGGTGGTGGTGCAAGAGGAATTGGGTACTTTATCATTAACAATTTAGCGCAGTTTGTTTTAATTATTTGAAAACAATTTCTATGGATGGTACGAGGCTGACAGACGGGGTCCACATCCTGCCATGTCAGTGAATACATTGTTGTACGGTGAGTCAGTGACCTAGATGAATATCAAGCCGTATTTAGTTACCATATATCACGTATTTCTAAAGTCGATGACCGTATCGATTTGCCTCTCCAAGTTTTGGTACCGCAAACTCCACGATTGTAAGCCGTCGGACACTTGGGAAATCAGGAGACTACCGCATCTGATTATTCGGTGTTTCCAATAGAGAAACACTCCGTAAAGTTTATTCCACGTGGTAGAATTTCTTTGGATGGTCTGTAATATTGCTGCAGCTGGATTTCTGGAGGGGTAGGAGACACAACTCTCCGGTGGTAGATGAGGTTAGGCTAGTACTACACGTGTCCGTGGCCAAATACTGAGGGTGTGCGAGCGGTCCTGGGATCTGCAACGAGAAGTTCTTGAAGAAATTGTTGAATGGCCAATTCTTGCAGACATCCGAACATGAACAAGACTCTTCGTCTAGTTCCTGATGTCATCCAAGCCCAGGAACCTGAACTCCTGATATTTTAGCATCACATCCGAAGAACATGTTCACAGCAATGATAGTGAATTTTTGTATCTTTCCCTTTGTCTTTGCAAAATTTACGGTTAGCTGAGAACTTTCCGTTCGCTGTATGCTTCCTTTTATTTCATGGCGGTAGGTGCACATGTACATGTTTTATTGGGCGAAGGCTATTTATTATTTTTCTCGTGGCCATTGGCAGGAAGCATGCGGTTTCATTCATATATGGTCAATTTAATCCTCTTGTGCGTTCCTGGCTCTAGTGTTTTTGAAGCATCCAAGTTAATTTGTCAGTGCGGTTTGGTACCATCTTATAAATCTCAACTTTTCAATGCAACAGTAAAAAAACCCAATCTGACATGCATTCCACCTAAAAACTAGGTGTGGCCTTACCAACAAGATCCTTAGTGTGACAAGCAAGTATGTGAACATGGATCATCGTATTTCAAGACAACAATTTGTGGTACAGCAAGAAGAACAAGAAAAATAAACCATCTGACCAAGCTGTTACCGCAAACTAAACAAACACTGGTGGAAAAACAGGCTTCCGGGAAGCCCCATAAGTCGCGAAGGTAAAGGAACCGCGACTAATGGGGCCTTTAGTCGCGGTTCGTGTGGCGAACCGCGACCAAAGGCTCCGGGCCCGTGGCGCACGGTGGCCAGCCGGTGCACATGGGGCTTTAGTCGCGGTTGGCCAGCCCAACCGCGACTAAAGGTGCCCGAAGGCCTTTAGTCGCGTTGGCCAGGCCAACCGGGACTAAAGCCCCTCCCCTATATATACCCATCCAGCAGCCAACACTTAGCCATTTGGAGCCATTCTCTTCACAAACTTCACAAGTGAGTGTTAGGTTTGCTTTTGGTTCCTCTTATGCACATAAGGTGTTTGATGAAATGCCCCAAGAGCATGAAACAAACATGATATGAAGTGTTGGAGTCACACTTGAGCTTTCTCATTTATTTTTTCCTCCTCGATCGCGGTTAGCAACTTGAACCTTTGATGTGTCGACTCATTGATAAAATATGCATGTGTGTGTAGTTCATTGTTTAATTTATATTGTTTGTAGCTAGTTAGTTTAACAAATGCATGATGGTTAATTATATATTTTATATTATAATAATGCAGATGAATCGGCAATGGATGTACGGTAACCGACTCTCCGGCGAGTTCAAGTACGGGTTTGAAAGATTTCCTCGTAGTGGCTAATGCGAACAAGCGTGGGGGTTTTGTTATCTCGTCCATGTGTTAAGTGTAAGAATCGAAGGGTTACTCTTCCTCAAGAGATGTTCACATGCACCTGCTTCGGCACGGTTTCATGCCAAGCTATAATTGTTGGACCAAGCATGGAGAAAGAGGGGTTATAATGGAAGAAGATGAAGAAGGGGATGATTTCAATGATGAAAGCTATCTTTCTCATTTCGGTGATACTTTCATGGAGGATGTCGAAGGTGAAGGGGAAGGTGAAGAAGAGGCACGTGATGATCCCGTTGATGATCTTGGTCGGACCATTGCCGATGCACGGAGACGCCGCGAAACTGAAAAAGAGAGGGAGAATTTGGATCGCATGTTAGAGGATCACAGGAAGGCGCTGTACCCCGGATGCGATGATGGTCCGAAAAGCTGGGCTGCACACCGGATTTGCCGAGATGGAAGGCACAGCAGGTGTAGCCGACTCGGCATTTGAAAACTTGCTGAAAATGTTGAAGAATATGTTTCCAAAGAATAACGAGTTGCCCGCCACTACGTACGAAGCAAAGAAGGTTGTCTGCCCTCTAGGTTTAGAGGTTCTCAAGATACATGCATGCATCAACGACTGCATCCTCTACCGCGGTGAATACGAGAATTTGAATGAATGCCCGGTATGCACCGCATTGCGTTATAAGATCGGAGGCGATGACCCCGGTGACGATGTTGAGGGCCGTAAACCCAGGAAGAGGGTTCCCGCCAAGGTGATGTGGTATGCTCCTATAATACCACGGTTGAAACGTCTGTTCGTGAACAAAGAGCATGCCAAGTTGTTGCGATGGCACAAAGAGGACCGTAAGTCGGACGGGGAGTTGAGACACCCCGCAGATGGAACGCAATGGAGAAAGATCGACAGAGAGTTCAAAGATTTTGCAGCTGACGCAAGGAACATAAGATTTGGTCTAAGTACGGATGGCATGAATCCTTTTGGCGAGCAGGAGCTCCAGCCCATAGCACCTGGCCCGTGACTCTATGCATCTACAACCTTCCTCCTTGGTTGTGCATGAAGCGGAAGTTCATTATGATGCCGTGCTCATCCAAGGTCCGAAGCAACCCGGCAACGACATCGATGTGTACCTAAGGCCATTAGTTGATGAACTTTTACAGCCTGTGGGGCAGACCTGGTGTCCGTGTGTGGGATGAGCACAAAGAAGAGGAATTTGACCTACGAGCGTTGCTTTTCGTAACCATCAACGATTGGCCTCGCTCTTAGTAACCTTTCGGGACTGTCAAATAAGGGATACAATGCATGCACGCACCGCTTACATGAGACTCGAAAGTGTACATTTGCCAAATTGTAAGAAGAACGTGTACCTTGGGCATCGTCGATTTCTTCCGAAAGGTCATCCAAGAAGAAAGAAAGGCAAGCATTACAACGGCAAGGCAGATCACCGGCCGAAGCCTCGCGGAACACACTCGGTGCCGAGGTATTTGATATGGTCAAGGGTTTGAAAGTCATCTTTGGAAAGGGTCCTCGCGGACAATCAGCTCCGAAGGGAGCCGACGGGCACGTAGCCATGTGGAAGAAGAAATCTATATTCGGGAGCTAGAATATTGGAAAGTCCTAGAAGTCCGCTCTGCAATCGACGTGATGCACGTTACGAAGAATATTTGCGTGAACATCCTAAGCTTCTTGGGCGTGTATGGGAAGTCAAATGATACAAAGGAAGCACGGCAGGACCAAAGCAAAGTTTGAAAGACCCCGATGACCCGCATCCGGAACGGTTTCAAGGTCGTGCCGCCTACGCTCTTACCAAAGAAGAGAAGGTCATCTTTTTTGAATGCCTCGAGCAGTATGAAGGTCCCGTCAGGATTCTCGTCCAATATAAAGGGAATAATAAACATGGCGGAGAAAAAGTTCCAAAACCTGAAGTCTCACGACCGCCACGTGATTATGACGCAATTGCTTCCGATTGCTTTGAGGGGCTCTCGCCGGAAAATGTTCGAGTAGCCATTGTGAAGCTATGTGCATTCCTCAATGCAATCTCTCGAAGGTAATCAATCCGTAAGTTCTACCACGGTTACGTAACGATGTGATCCAATGTCTTGTCGGCTTCGAGTTGGTGTTCCCGCCATCCTTCTTCAATATTATGACGCACCTCCTGGTTCACCTAGTCGATGAGATTTCCATTCTCGGTCCCGTATTTCTACACAATATGTTCCCCTTCGAGAGGTTCATGGGAGTATTAAAGAAATATGTTCGTAACCGTGCTAGGCCGTAAGGAAGCATCGCCAAGGGCTATGGAAATGAGGAGGTAATTGAGTTTTGTGTTGACTTTGTTCCCGACCTTAAGCCGATTGGTCTTCCTCAATCGCGGCACGAGGGGAGACTAAGTGGAAAAGGCACGATCGGAAGGAAATCAATGATATGTATGGACGGCCATTCTCCGACCGAAGCACACCACACAGTTTTGACCAATTCCAGCTTGGTGGCTCCGTACTTTGAGAAACACAAGAATATTTTACGCTCGGACAACCCCGGGAAGCCTCGAATCCCGGATTAGGAAGGCCCACATGGAGACTTTCGGCAGTTGGTTGAGAAAACATTTAATGGGTGACAATAAGGTTGTAGATCAGCTCGTACATGTTGGCCAAGACACCATCTTCGACTATAACGACTTTCCAAGGGTACGAGATAAATGGGAATACATTTTACACGATCGCCCAAGATAAAAAGAGCACCAACCAAAACAGTGGTGTCCGCTTTGATGCAAGCAACCGAGAATGGGCAAAAGGTCACATATTATGGTTACATAGAGGAGATATGGGAACTTGACTATGGACCCTCCTTTAGGGTCCCTTTGTTCCGGTGCAAATGGTTCAAGCTAACAGGAGGTGGGGTAAAGGTGGACCAGCAATACGGAATGACAATGGTGGATTTCAACAATCTTGGTTACCTTGACGAACCATTCGTCCTAGCGAAAGATGTCGCTCAGGTTTTCTATGTGAAGGACATGAGTAGCAAACCGAGGAAACGAAAGATAAGAAAACGATCAGTACATCATGCGATGATCCAAAGCGCCACATTGTTCTTTCAGTGGAAAAGAAACATCGTGGGAGTGGAGGACAAGACAGACATGTCGAAGATTATAATATGTTTGCTGAAATTCCGCCCTTCAAAGTGAACACCGACCCAAGCATTAAGTTAAATGATGAGGATGCTCCATGGATACGGCACAATCGTAAGCAAGCAGTGGACACAAGGGAAGAAATGATGTGTAATAATTTATTGTACCAAACTTTGTTGAATGAATCATGTGAATTATATTACCCGTGATGTGTTTGGTGTCCATTTTCGAATGATTCAATTGACTTGAGATAGCACCGATGATACATGAAATTTGGAGTGACTAAGTCATACTCCCGCATACATGAAATTTGGAGTGACTAAGTCATACTCCCGCATATAGGAAATTTGGAGTGACTAAGTCATACTCCTACATACATGAAATTTGGAGTGATTTAGTCATACTCCCGCCTAGGCGTATAATATGCATACTCGTAGTCTTCATAGCCGCCGCCATTGTACCGGTAGTCGTCGCCTTCTAAGTTGCCGGCGTCATCGTCGCCGCCGTCGTCGCCGCTGTCGTCGGGCGGCGCTCGTGGCTCGAACCGAGGGTAGCGCAGGCGGGGATATCGCCGGCCGTGATGTAGTCCATGACGCTCCGCAGAGTCCGGCCGTACCACCATAGCCGACGGCCGGCCTCGTGGAAGTTTCCGTGAGGCGGACCGTCCTCCTCATACTCCGGCGAGCGCCCTCTCACGCCGATTGATGAAGAAGGCGTCCCAAGTATGCTGGTTATCGGGATGCCGCCGGGATTCATCCGCTGCTCCGGCGTGAGGTCGAGGTAGTAGTGGTTCGTGATGGCCGCCCGCGCGCAGCACCTCGAGGGACGGGAGGGACCGGCACGCCGCCGGCGCTTAGGCTCCAGACCGGCAGGGACGCGGTAGGCCCGGAGGGCAAGGGTAGTTCGAGGCGCAAAGCTCCTCCACCCGCTCGGTAGGTTAGAGTGGGTGCGGTGGAAGCCATGAGAGAGTGATGAGAGATTGTAGAGATGTGATGCTCGGCCAAGGCGGGCTACCTATATGTAGTGACAAATGGCGGGAAAAATGGGAGCGGGAAGACAGGAGGCGGGAAGAAAGAGGCGGGGAGAAAGTGGCGGGAAGAAATTGGCGGGAAAAAATTGGCGGGAAGAAAGAGGCCGGAAGAAATTGGCGGGAAACAATTGGCGGGAAGAAAGAGGCGGGAAGACAGGGAAGAAATGGCGGGAAGACGAGGAGCGAAGAGGGGGTCAGCGGAAAGAGGCGGGAAGAGGGGGCCAACGAACTTTTGAATTGAATTAGTTTTATTTTTATGAATTTTTGATAATTTGTATTTTTAAATTTTTGAATTGAATTAGTTTTATTTTTCTGATTTTTTTGATATATTATTTGTATTTTTAAGATTTTGAATTGAATTAGTTTTATTTTTATGAATTTTTTGATATATTATTTGTATTTTTAAGATTTTGAATTGAATTAGTTTTATTTTTATGAATTTTTTGATATATTATATGTATTTTAAACATTTTGAATTGAATTAGTTTTATTTTTCTTAATTTTTTGATATATTATTTGTATTTTTAACATATTGAAATGAATTAGTTTTATTTGAATTAGTTTTATTTTTCTGAATTTTTTTGATATATTATTTGTATTTTTAAGATTTTGAATTGCATTAGTTTTTTTTTCTAATTTTTTTGATATATTATTTGTATTTTTAAAATTTTGAATTGAATTAGTTTTATTTTTCTGAATTTTTTGATATATTATATGTATTATATGATTTTCAAAAAAGAAAAGTATTTTCAAAAAAGAGCTTTAGTCGCGGTTGGCCTGGCCAACCGCGACTAAAGGTCCTTGCGCGCGGGAAAATAAAAACCGGGCGAAAATACCTTTAGTCGCGGTTGGGGTCCCCAACCGCGACTAAAGGGTTACCTTTAGTCGCGGTTGGCGACCCCAACCGCGACTAAAGCCCCATCCCTATTTATACGCGCGGGCGCGAAGGCGCGCCCCATTCGTCTTCTCCGCCCGCACGAACTTCTTCTCCGCGCCCGTCAGGCTGCCCCGTCGTCGCCGCCGCCCCATCGTCGCCGCCCGTCGTCGTCCGCCGCTCGTCGCCGTACGCTCGTCGCGCGCGCCGCCCTCTATCTCGCTCGCCCGCCGCCCTCGCCCGTTTTTGGCCGCGCGCGCCCGCCGCCCTCTCGATCTCTCGCTCGCGCCGGCCCTCGCCCGTACGTCGCGCGCCGCGCCCGCCCGCCGCCCCTAGCCCGGCGCGCCGCGCGCCGCCCTCGCCCGCGCCGCGCTCGATCTCTCTGCTCGCCGGCCCGCCGGCCTCCGGCCACGCGCGCGCGGCGCCGCACGGTCATGCGCGCAGGCAGAGAGATGAGAGGAGGGAGGAGAGAGAGTATGAAAAAAAGAGTGTGAAAAAAAACTAAAATTTGACTTAAAAATTGTAAACTAAAATTGTAAACTAAAATTGTAAACTAAAATTTTAAACTAAAATTGACTTAAAAATTGTAAACTAAAATTTTGAGTAATTAACTCAAAATTGTAAACTAAAATTTGACTTAAAAAAGAGTGTGAAAAAAAACTAAAATTTGACTTAGGAAAACTAAAGTTTGACTTAGAAAAACTAAAAACTCAAGTTTGTGTAAAAAAAAACTAAAATTTGACCACCGCGCGCGCGTATATGGAGGGGGCAGCGAGCCCTCGTCGCCCCTCCGTAAACTTAACAAAATCTTGACTTAACAAAATTTTGACATAACAAAAATTTAACTTAACAAAAATTTTACTTAACACCGCCACCGCCACTGCCACCGTGGCGAGGGTTATGTGTCCTCGGTGAGGGTTATGTGTCCTCGGCGAGGGTTATGTGTCCTCGGCACCGCCACCGCCCTTTCGCCACCCCCCTTTCGCCAGCGCCCTTTCGCCACCGACCCCGCGTGTATATGGAGGGGGCGGCGAGGCCCTCGCCGCCCCCTCCGTATACGCGCGGGATTTTTTTTTGTTTTTTTACGAGAGAGAGGATCGGCACCGCCACCTCCACTGCCACCGCCCTTTCGCCACCGCCACCGGTCTCTCTTCTGCGACACCCTCTCCCACCCCTTCTAGCTCGCCGGCCCCCTCCTTTTGGCACCGCCCTTTCGCCACCGCCACCGCCCCCCTTCTTCACTTAATTAATTTGTTTTTACTACATGTTTTCGGGATCGACATATGGCGGACGATAGAGCTGACCCGATTCTCGGACAACTATGATCCGACGCTGAAGACCATATGTTCGGCATCATAAAAGGCGATATTCCATATGTGCCGACCGGAGAAGAAGAAGATGATATCTCTTCTTATCCGAACCTTGAGTGTGAAGATGAAGGGCGCCGTCGATAAGCTGCATGATGCCGAAGAAACGTCGATAAACGATGATCTTCAATTGGAAGTAGCAACCACCTCCGGCGCCGAGGTATATATATATACATATTGAGCGTCTGGTGATACAACTAACTGATTTGAATAAATGTGTGTGTACTAACGCGCGCGAGACTCTCTTTCTTATTTTAGCCCTCGGCCGGATCGTCGAAAAAATCGAGTACGTCGTCGTCAAAGCGTGGCGCAACCAAGACGATGAAAGCAGGAGAAACATGCACCATCGATGTTGTCGACGAAGCAACCGGCAGGCCGCTGGAGCCCAGCAAGAACGCCACCAAGTTTGTCAGCCAATGCGGAGAGGCTGTTAGAGACAACGTCTCGATCACCCGCCAGGAGTGGAATGAGCCAAAGAAGGCACGTGTTGGTTTCACTTTTGTCGATAAGTGAGAAAAAAAAGATTGCTTCAACAAGCTTATGGAACATTTCGTTCTACCTCCGGAATACCGCAAATACGATGAGGAGGGTAAAAAGATTGCGGAAAACAAGGAGAGGCGCAAGCTAGTCAAACAGCTTCGCTCTTTCTAGGATGGCCAACGCATTCCGGAAATACAAGCAAAATCTAGCCCATGACTTTGTCAACCAGGGCAAGACTCCGAATTCCAAAGGACAATATGAGAAACTCGCAACATGATTGGCCAGAATTTGTGAAGCAAAAGAAATCGGAGCAGTTCCTTGAACTATCGAAAAAAATAAGGAAAATGCGGCCAAGAAGGAGTACAATCATAAAATGGGGCCAGGAGGGTATCGCTTTTGGCAGCCTAAGTGGGAGAAGATGGAGAACGAGCCGAGGGCGCGAGGAATCCGTCCAGGTACGGAGGGATGGGACCCAAGGGCCAAAAGCCGGTGGTACGGGCATGGGGGATCGCTCGAACCCGGAGACAGGGGAGTGTGTTTACCAGGGCAAAATAATTACACCCACCCAAAACCTTATTGAGGCAATGAGGGATGCTCAAGAGGGGAGGATCAGGTTCAACAGAGAGAACGACGCCTCGACAAAAGCCCTCGGGAATCCCGAACACGGAGGACGTGTACGAGGCATGCCCGGGGACATTCCGTGGAAACTAGGGTTCCCCGTAAAGATGACCCGTACGGTTACGAAGCCGTAAGAGAAAGATGGATCGGGATGCGTATGTTGTGGCGAAGTTGGTAACGGAAATGGATGTGATGAAGAAAACCGTGAGTGTACTAGTCGCCGAAAGAGATGCAGCTCGGGCGCAACATGAAGATCATCCAATGGATCTCGGAAGCCAGCCAGCGGAGAAGAAGCAGCGTGGCTTCCACGGAGGCCTCACCGGCTGGTGCACCGACGATCGAAATTACCGCACCGGAGCCTCGCTCGGTGGTCGGGTTACCGCACCGAGCCTCCTCGCTACCCCGTGGACGATATAAAGGAGATGAAAGCATGTCATCTGTATTATCCTATCGGGAACATGTCCATGAAGGTAGCCATCGGCAGTGCTTTACCACCTGGAGCACTCCACCACAACAACCCCATTCAAGATGGCTATGCTCGTGTGACGGTGGAGGAGATAGTCCAAGGGTTTGAGGACATGGAGATTGACATTGCTACACCTGAAGGGGTGAAAAGACTTGGAGATGTCAAGCGCCAGTTCATTCTATGGCAGAAGAAATTTATCAAGTTTCCAGGCGAGGCGCCAACAAGTCCACCCCCGTACGTTGGTGGTGGTGGCGGTGGCGGTGACGGTGGCGGTGGCGGTGGCGGTGACGGTGGCGGTGGCGGTGACGGTGGCGGTGGTGCTTCACCTAATACACCTCATTCACGTCAGCCGACGCCGCCCCCGGTCCTCGTCCGGCGGGTGATCGGACACCGGTACCGCCCCCAATCCACCTCCGGCGAAGAAGCGTAGCAGGTCCCGGGTTATTAACCCGGACCCTTACGTACCTAAGAAAACAAAGGTACCGGAGGTATCACTGAAGCCTCTCCCCAGGAGGTCTTGGGAAAGTAGTGCCGAGGAAGTCGAGGCGGGCGCGGCTGCTGATTTAGAGAAATGGCAGGCGAGCGTCAAGAAGAAAATAGAGGGCGAGCCCAAGCCAAGATATTCCCGACAAGGAAAAGCAGTGGGCTAAGTCATTTTTGAACACACCGTCCCAAGCCGCGAAGAATCTGCCTCGACGACTATTTACGTGAACTTCGTAGGCAAGCACTCGCGTTCAAGAACAGGAAAGAGTTGGCGGAGAAGAAAGCCTTGGAGGACGAGGCCGAGAAAAATTAGAAAGGGGGAAAGAAGTTGCCCAGCTCGGGAACAAAGTAAACAATCGATCGCCCCGCTCATAGTGCAAGCCGCCGGTCCGGATGCCCCCGATATCATAGCAGCTGCGGCAAGACATGGATTGACCGTAGAAAGTGCCGTAAAACAAGCGGCCGACTTAGGTATCACTCTTCGTGCAGTGTTAGGCCTTGATGAGGCGCCAATGAAGGACGTAGTATTTACATATGTGAAGAATGGCCCTCTCATCGAGCCTGCGCAGGAAGAGGATCTACCTCGACAAATGAAAGGTCTCGCTAAATTGGTACAAGGGTTACATAAAACATGAAAACGCCAAAGACTATATCTATGCGGAAGTTAAATATGTGCATCACTTCAAACGTTACCGGGTACAAATTCCTCTCGAGTGAATTGTTCCAGCTTGTTCAATCTGCGCGAGCTCGACAAATCTATCATCGGCTGCTACGTTCGTAAGTGATTTATTAATTTCTACCCCCATCTCGTTCATTGCCTCGCACTATATATATA
>NC_061510.1:306449937-306685416 GCF_022539505.1 Lolium rigidum | reverse complement strand
GGTTAGGCCCATAGGCGACGAAAAATACCCCTTAGCGGACGATTTTGAGACGTTGTCTATCAGAACTTTTCTTGTAGTGCTCTTTGGTCCCGTTACTCATGCAAGTCTTGGTGCGAAGAAACATTGCTTGGTGATTGTTGATGATTACTCAAGATACACTTGGATCTACTTTCTCAAGACGAAGGATGAGACTCAACAAATATTCATTGACTTTGCTACCGAGGTGCAACGACAACACAACCTCCTCATTATGGCAATAAGAAGTGACAACGGCTCCGAGTTCAAGAACTATACACTCAATGATTTTCTTAGTGATGAGGGGATTCGACATCAATATTCCGATGCTTACACCCCTCAACAAAATGGTGTTGCGGAGAGGAAGAACCGGACTCTTATGGATATGGCAAGATCTATGATGGCGGAGTATAAATCCCGCTATAACTTTTGGGCGGAAGCCATCTCCACCGCTTGCCACTCTTCTAACCGGCTCTATCTCCGCAAGGGCTTGAACAAGACTCCATATGAAATACTCACCGGGAACAAGCCTAATATCTCGTACTTCAAGGTGTTCGGGTGTAAGTGTTTCTACAAAATCAAAGGAGTTCGTTTGTCTAAATTTGCTCCTAAAGCATTGGAGGGTATATTTGTTGGTTACGGTGCCGAATATCACACTTATAGAATCTTTGATGTATCCTCCGGGATTATCATTGAATCTTGTAGTGTGAAGTTCGAAGAAAATGATGGCTCCCAAGTGGGGCAAGCTGATGTTTGTGCAGGTGATGAAATACCTCAAGATGCCATAGTAAGAATGGGTGTGGGATTTTTCCGCCCCATTGAGGGACACGGTGTGGCGTCTCGGGAAGAACTATGCTCTACCACGGTGGAGCCCTCATCCTCTCAACATCAACAAACCCATTTCTTGAAGCTAATGATGCACCAACCCAAGAACAAGAAGGAAACCCTCCCTCTCATGAACAAGATCAAGGACAAGATCAACCAAGAATTCATGATGGCTCCGATGAGTATCCATTTGATATTTGCGCCTCACCAAATATTGTCCAAGATCAAGCACATGAGAATGAGCAGCCCCAAGCAATTGAGGAAGCTCAAGTTGAAGGTCAAGACGGGGACCCAAATGATCAAGTTGATCAAGTGACACCTCCAAGGCCAAGAAAGACCAAGGAGGAGATCGAGGCCCGTCGTCTAGGAAGAAGAGAAAGGAACCTCGAACTTCGTGGACACACTAATGGCAAGGTTCTTGGTGATGTAAGGGCAAAGGTTTCCACAAGAAGGCAATTGGCTAACTTTAGCCATCATCATGCTTATATCTCCTTAGTGGAACCCAAGAAAGTATATGAAGCCCTTGAAGATTCGGATTGGTTGGAAGCTATGCATGAAGAACTCAACAACTTCAAGCGCAACAAAGTATGGACCTTAGTAAAGAAGCCAAAGGAGTGCCGCAATGTTATAGGCACTAAATGGATTTTCAAGAACAAGCAAGATGAGTTTGGAAATGTTGTGAGGAACAAGGCAAGATTGGTGGCTCAAGGGTTCTCTCAAGTTGAGGGAATTGACTTTGGAGAAACCTATGCTCCCGTGGCTCGCCTTGAGTCCATCCGTATCCTTCTTGCTTATGCTTCGCATCATAACTTTAAGTTACAACAAATGGATGTGAAAAGTGCTTTTCTTAATGGTCCTTTGCATGAAGAGGTTTATGTTAAGCAACCCCGGGGTTCGAGGATCTCAACTTTCCTAACCATGTCTACAAGCTTGATAAAGCACTTTATGGTCTCAAACAAGCTCCTAGAGCTTGGTACGAGCACCTTAAGGAATTGTTGGTAGACCGTGGGTTTGATGTTGGGCTAGTCGACCCCACTCTTTTTACTAAGAGGGTCAATGGGGAGCTTTTCGTTTGCCAATTATATGTTGATGATATTATATTTGGCTCGACTAACAAAGCTTTCAATGATGAATTCTCAAAGCTTATGACCGATAGGTTTGAGATGTCTATGATGGGAGAGATGAAGTTCTTCCTTAGTTTTGAGATCAAGCAATTGAGGGAAGGAACTTTCATCAATCAAGCAAAATATCTCCAAGACATGCTCAAGAGGTTCAAGATGACCGAGATGAAGGGTGTGGCCACTCCTATGGCCACCAAATGTCATCTTGCACTAGATCCCAATGGTAAAGAGGTGGATCAAAAGGTATATCGCTCCATGATTGGATCCTTGCTTTACCTTTGTGCATCTAGACCGGACATAGTGTTGAGTGTTGGTGTGTGTGCAAGGTATCAAGCTTCTCCTAAGGAGAGCCACATGATGGCTCTTAAGAGAATCTTTCGATATTTGGTTGATACCCCAAGATATGGTATTTGGTACCCCAAAGGCTCAAGTTTTATTCTCAATGGTTATACCGATGCGGATTGGGCGGGTGACAAGGATGATAGGAAATCAACTTCCGGGGCTTGCCAATTCCTTGGTAGGTCCTTGGTGTGTTGGTCTTCTAAGAAGCAGAATTGTATATCTCTCTCCACCGCCGAAGCCGAATATGTTGCCGCCGCAAGTGGATGCACTCAATTGTTGTGGATGAGGCAAACTTTAAAGGAATACGGTGTCATTTGTGACAAAGTGCCTCTATTATGTGATAATGAAAGTGCCATCAAGATTGCCTATAATCCGGTGCAACATTCAAGAACAAAGCACATTGAGATCCGGAATCATTTCATTAGGGATCATGTTGCCCGTGGTGATATTGAGCTTATCTATGTTCCAACCAAAGATCAACTTGCCGATATATTCACGAAGCCTCTTGATGAAGCAAGGTTCTCTTATTTGAGGAATGAGCTAAATATCATTGATTCAAGGAGTATAGCTTGACCATCTTGCAAACACACCTTTGTCTCAAAACTTTACTTGGTTTAGATGTGGGCATGGAAATAGGGGGAGTGCGGTTTAAATTATTGAGCTATCCCTCCCCCCATAATGCCAATATTAAGAAATCATTCTCTTTATATCATATGTTGATATGTGAGCTTCAATGATGAGTATTGGTTTGGACCCAAGATATATCTTCGCGGTGCCATACCTTAACACTCATATATGGTGGCCTAGGCCACCACACTCTTCTTTGTGAAGAGTTGGAATTATTTGGATCTTCATTGAGTTTTATTGACATCTCCTTGTTTATGGGAAATCACTCACTTTTGGCCTTCATTTGCATATTTGCAAAATTGAGTGATCATGTACCATCTCACAGTTTGGCGCATCTGTCCTAAGCCTATCTCATCGAAGCCATATCCTCTTCTTTCTCCGAGTGCACCAACATCCTGTCAAAACTTGCTCCTGGCACAGTTTTTTTTTCGTTTCACCGGAAGTTCCGGTCGTTCTGACCGGTACTTCCGGCTGGAAGTTTTCTGCCAGCTCCTGCCGCTGTTGCTGTTCAGTTGGATTGGTTTCTGGGGGACCGGAAGTTCCGGCTCCAACGAGCGGAACTTCCGCCTTTACGAAACCTCTTCATAACTGGTCGGGAACGGGAGGCAGCTTCGCCTCCTCACTTTCCCCCACCCAAGATCTATTCTAGTGCTCTCTCTCCCTGTGGTGGCTGCTCCTCTCTCCGGCCGGATCTCCCTCCTCCGGCGACCTCCGCCGGATCGGCTCCGTGGATCGGCATCCACTCCCTCTCCTCCTCCATGGCTCCCCCCGGTTTGTGCCCTCTCCCTCTCTATGCGTGGGTAGACCTCACTAGATGAACTATAGGGCATACTCTCAGGGGCGGGCCCACTTCAATTCAAGGGTATTCAGTTGAATACCCAAATATTTTGAAAAATATATCAATATATGAATGTTCTAAAGAATGTATAGAAATCAAAACTGTCATATTATGCCAAGAAGGTTGATGTCGGTCAAATGGTTTGGAAAGAACGATTTGTTCACTGCGTCGTGAGTTCAAATCCTGTCCATGCATTTTAATCTTTATTTTTCTTGCATGTATTTTTGTTATAGATAGATAATTTAGTGTTTGGTCTACACTTACATTTTCATGTTCACTCCAATTGTTAGAAATTTGTAAGAAATTTACATATTCAAGGCACTTTTTTGGTAAATTCATATGTTTCTCAAGCAAGTATCACTCATTATCGGGTTTTCTCAAGAAAATATGTCGTATTCAAAATATTTTATAATCTTGAATACCCATACTCAAAAGTCTAGGCCCGCCCCTGCATACTCTAGGCAAAGCTATGGTAGAACATCTCTAGATGCCTTTCCCTTACTAGAACTTGCTTAGGATGTTGTTGTGATGCGGATCTTCGAGCCATTGCCTCAGATCTAGTGAGAAACTGCCGCTGTTTTCGAACAGCCGGAAGTTCCGGCTCCACAGGCCGGAACTTCCGCCTGGGCGGAACTTCCGCCGGTTCTCACCGGAACATCCTGCCTGGCGATTTTTTCTGCTGTTACTCAATATCCTGTGCTGGTTCTGGTTTTGGCCTCCTTGCTTGTGTGCACTCATTTATCATTCCTATCTTGTTGATTCCATCCCAGGTTCATCTAAGAAGAGAGGCAAAGGTCATGTGGATGAGATTGAGGAAGAGTTTGAGCAAACAAGACCATCCAAGCTCACCGCTCGTCAGCAATCCGGCCAAAGGCAAAAGACACCCGCAGTGAGAGGAAAGAACATCCATGTGTCCGTGAAGAACATGCAATATCTTGAGTACAAGGAGCTCCGTGACGTGAACCCTTACCTTACCCCTCGGAACAATAGGGTTACGGATAAGAGGTTCCACAACAAGACCCAAGAAGAGATTTTCTATGAGGTGTATGTGCCGTTCAAGAAGGGGGTAGCCCCTCAACATGCCATTGACACCGGGAAGATGGCCGCTTCTACATACTTTCAAGAAGCCTATGCTATGTGTGGTGAGTTTGGGCTCTATCCCATTATGGAGCTCAACAAGGATTATGATGTCGGTTTAATCCAACAATTCTATGCCACCGTACACTTTCAGTCGAATGAAGCTAAAACATTCCGGTGGATGTCTCATGAAAGGCTACTTGAGTCTAACTTGGCTAAGTTTGGAAGTGCCCTTGGATATCCTCGCTACCCGGGCATAGATGCAAATGGTTGGAGGTGCCATGATAGCTCCTTTGCTCAAACAAGGGAAGTCTTGGAGCCCCTCTACATCAAAGGTTGGGGTATTCCGGGCAAGAGTGCGGATCTTCTCCCTACGTGGGACATTATGCTTAGAGTCTACCGGGAAACCATTGGACCAAAGGGTGGCAACCTTGATGAGCTACATCTCTATGAAGTGGATCTAATGGCAAACTCCTTTGCTAAGAGGGGCACCGGTGAGAGGCTTGATGTGATGGACTACATCTATCATGAGATGTGGTCCTGTGTGATGGAGAAGAAGCTTCCCGCGTTTGCTCCATACATTATGAAGCTCATTGAGGACACTTGGGTTGATAGTTATGAGAGCACCCTCATTCACTCTATTCCCCTCAGTATCACATCCCATGAAGTGAAGGTTTTGAGGACCAAGCGCCACAACTCTCCGATAGAGGATGTTACACCCATGGATGAGAAGCCACCAAGCTGGGCTTCTAAGCTTGCTCGCCGCATGAGACAGATCTTTTGCCTCACCTCTGCAGTCAACCACCGTCAGTATCAGCAGCATGCAGAAGCCAAGAAGTCTCGGGTTCGTCAGAAGAGCATCATGAGGGCTCTTGCGGTGGACGTGTCTCCTCCCGGATTCGAGGAGAGCATCACTCCGGAGGCGGAGTGGGTCTCTCAGCATGGCATGCCTCTCCCTCCAGATGGACTTGAGATCGAGTCTCCTCCGCACACTCCTCCCTACCCCGGCGCTACATCGAACCTCCCTCCCGGCTGGGCTAACGCCGACCCTTGGGACGTGTAGTTTCTCCTTTCCCCTTTTTGGTGCCTTGGTGCCAAAGGGGGAGAGCGAGAACCTTATTAGGTTGCTCTCCGTTGGGTATTTGCATGGGGGAGTCACAAGCTCGTGTTGGCTTTGATTTTTATCGCTCGTGTTGGCTTTGATTTTTATCGCTTGTGATTCTATTTATCTTGTGGTGTCGAACTATGTTCTAGTTTATTTGGATTGTAAACTCTATATTTGCGTTTGGAACCTTATCTATGTGTATGGTAAACTCCGTTTGTGAGTCTTCCATGGTTATCTATGTGTGCATGATCTTTTTTTCCATATGCCTATCACTATATTGTATTGTGCATGATCTTATTGCTAACCCATGGAAGATAGGTGCAAGATATAGGGGGAGCTTCTTATGTACCAATGCTCATATCTAGGGGGAGCTCCTCTACATCTTGCACTTTGTTGGTACACATACTTCATTCCTTGCAAATACTTGTGTTGTCATCAAACACCAAAAAGGGGGAGATTGAAAGAACATTTCCCGCCCTTTTGGGTTTTGTGTGTTTGATGTCAACACTAGGTATATATTTATGTGTGTTGATGTAGACAGGTACAAGTGTTCGAAATATATTTTTGTTCAGCGAGATGGTCTGCCAGTTCTGATGATCTGCAGGTTTTTTCTTCCTGGCGGAAGTTCCGGCCCCAGCTGGCGGAACTTCCGCCCTGGTATGTTCCTCAGAAGCCCTGTCAGTACAGTTTTTGTTTGCTGTTTTGTTCCCTGGCCGGAAGTTCCGGCGCGAGCGGCCGGAAGTTCCGGTCAGCGGAACTTCCGCCCAACTTCCGGGCAAGTTCCGGAAATGCGAAATTGTGGCTCAGTATAGTCCAGTAATGTTTTCGGGCAATTCCAGAACTTGGCCGGAACTTCCGGTCACCGGAAGTTCCGCCCTAGTTCCGCCCTATCTTTTGTTGACCAGGTCATCTGACGAAGATTCTTCCTGGCGGAAGTTCCGGCTCGCCTGGCCGGTACTTCGTTGCCGCCGAACTTCCGGCCATCCTGGCCGGAACTTCCGGTGTTAGTGGATTTCGCCACAACGGTCAGATCTGAGAGCTCCAATCATATAAATAGCTCTCTTCTCCAACGGGACAAGTTGCTCAATCATTGCAAGAAAAATCTGCCAAGCTTCACCACCATTAGAGCCACCTCAAGAACACAAGATTTGCAAGATCTCCTTCCTCCCCCAACCAAAGCTCTTGATCTATAGAGATTCGAAGGAGAAGACACCGATCTACATCCTCACCGAAGCGTTCTTCATTTCCCCCTCATTTGTTTGAGGGATCTCATGCTAGTGTTCCTATTTGGTTCCCTAGTTGATTTGTTGTTGATGTGTTGTTGTTGATTGTTGTATTGTTACAGCATTTGGGAGCCTCCAATTCAGTTGTGGATGTGTGCCCCAAGAACCTTGTAAAGGCCCGGTTTCCGCCTCGAGGAAATCCCTTAGTGGACGTGGGCTAGGCCTTTGTGGCGTTGCTCACCGGAGATCTGAGTGAAGCCTTCGTGGCTGTTGGTTTGGCTTTCGTAGCAACCACACTCCTCCAAACGTAGACGTACCTTCTTGCAAAGGAAGGGAACTACGGGAATAATCTCCGTGTCATCGCGTGCTACACTCTCGGTTACCTCTATCCTATTCTATCTCTCATATTGCGTAGCTATATCTTTCTTAGTTGCTTGCCTTGTCATATAGGTAAATTCACTTAGTTGCATATCTAGAGAATTTACCTTTGTGTCAAGCCTAAATTGAAAAAGAACTAAAAATTGGTTAGCACCTATTCACCCCCCCCTCTAGGTGCGGCATACGATCCTTTCAGCGACCCCCCTATCGCGCCTCCTCGACACCGTTGTTCCGATGTAAGTTTTTCTCATTTTCGCGTTCTTTCCAACATTCATTCCTGAATGGCTAAGTTGACGAGACTCCTTATTTTTTAAATTGTAAGCTCAGTTTTAGGCGCCCTACGAGGCCACTTATGCGGATTATTTGGTGGGTCTAGACGAGTGGAACCTTCGGCACCAGGAGATGACGAGTGACGTAAGTTTCAATCTTTATGGTTGCAAAACATGAAAAGTCAATACAAACAGTTCGCAACTCCATAACGATTTTAGTTCGTCAGCGTAAGTAAAAAATGTGTCACAGACACGTGATGCTGCCGGCTTGGAATTCCATGGCGAATCTCGCGTCACGGATTGTCCGACTAACGGTTAGGCATGTCCTTCATGAATCCATGGCGGTTAGGTCCAAGCCCAAAGCCCAGCTGGCCTGGTGCGTTGAGACGGGAATAACCGCACTAATGCATGTAAAATGAATACATGAACTTTGCACTTTATTGAAATATATTACCATATATTTGCATCTTATATAATGTTATTCCCATGTTTTATGATGTTTTAGGGGATTTCTAAACAATCTCCCCTCCTCTGGTTCTAATTTTGTTTGGTGGGTAACGTCACTTTATAGTGTTTTTGACTTTCCAGGAGCTACGAGACTCGAAAAAGGGCAAGGGCACGGGCCACACTTCAGAAATTTAGAGACGAACAAAATGAGCTAAAGTGGGCCACCATGAGGTCAAGAGGATGGGAAAGAGAGAGGGTGGTGCGGCCTCCCCCTCTGGCCGCACCACCAGGGCTCTTTCGGCCCTCGAGCGTCTGTTTCACCTCATCTTTTCGTGAACCAACTTGTTTTTCCCTAAAAAACTATATATATACGACCCCGGGGGGTTTCGTCGAGGCGACGGTGGTGTAGATAAAAAACACAGAAACAAAGAGTCAGCAGGGCGCCGCCGGTGGAGATCGGAAGGGGGGAATGCTGCCGGAATCGCCTCCGGTGGACTCCCCCCCCCCCTCCGGTGAAGGCATCAACACCACCTTCATCATCTTCATCAACATCTACGTCAACTCTTCATCATCCCCCTCTGTAATCTCTTGGCAAACATGATGTATCATGCAATATATTGTTTTCACATGATCTATTGTATCTCCATGTTGATGTTTGAGTAGTGAATGAATTGTTCATGGCAATTGTTATATAGTTTGTTGTTGGTTGCATACAAGTATTTGTTATCTTCTATGATGGTCTTATGTATTGATATATGAGTGCACACATATGTCAAGGGGATGCATAAGGTTATCACCGTTGCATGTTGACATGACGAGGGATAGCGGGAGCGACAAAAACCTTGTCCCGATTCTTAGATGCATGTTAACGGAGGGGGGGGGGGGGGGTCCAATTGTGGGAACCTTTAAACTTATAGCGGTGGTTGGACATTATTAGATGCATGTCTTAATAATTCCTTTGCTTGCACACTCGATGGCCTTAGGATCAATCACTAGGGTGTACTTGCACATGTATATGGCTACACCTCTCTATGACTCCTCTCTAGAAGGAACAATTGAAAGACAACCTTTGTGCTTCACTAATTATGACAACCACACAAATGAAATAGCAATTTGTCTGAACACACTTGCTCTCTTGACTTAGTCCACTTCACTTCACTTCATATCATTGCATTTTACTTTATTGCATTTTACTTGTCTTCCATTTTACTTCTTGCATTTTAATTTCAGACTTGTAGTTGCATAGTAAAAATATCTTTTCACACACACACACCATAGATCCTACCTTTACATAAAAGGTCATATAAGTGGGTTATAGGGCTTTATAGAATAGTTAGTTTACCTTCAGCTCTTTGTGGGTTCGACAATCAAATACTTATAAAATTGTATTACGGTAATCCCCTGCACTCGGGGGTTATCAAGATACTTTTCTTGTGTCGTTGTCGGGGGCGTAGCGCTAAGCTTCTAATCTTGTTCGCATTGATAGTTTACTTTTAGTACTTTTATTTTAGAAAATGGAAAATACCAAAAAATACTCCTGTTATGAGCACAAGTATGAATATCAATGACACTTTGCTTATTATGTACTTGAATGCTGATGAGATTGCTAAGAAATATAGAGATCAAATCACAATTATTAGAACATTGCTTGAAAATTTTAAATTATATTACTATTGAGTTGCTTGACCGTCATGAAGATAAAAACTATTGCTCTGAACACAATTTTAGACACTTTGAATTTCAATGTAGGTCCCATGGAGAATATGTTATGACATCTTATCATAGGTGTGATTATGCTCATTTAAGGATGGAACAAGTAGAGCAATTTGTTATTTATATGGCAGCCTCTGAATTAGACACCTTCATTTGTGACCATGAAATTAATTTTCCTTCTAGCTTCTAAATTTAAAAGTTCAATCATGGTTATCCGTAATTATTGTAAAACCAACTGCATGGAAAATATCTATGATGTTGAATTTAAGAATATGGGCACGGCTGCCCAAGGAATTAATATTTTGTAGGAAGAAGATGATGGAAGCTTAAGCTTCGGGATGTCCATGCATCCCCAAGAGGAAGACAAAAAGGAACAAAATAAGGAGGAAGATGATGGTAAAAGCATAAGCTTGGGGATGCCCATGCAACCCCAAGAAGAGTATGAAGAAAAACAAGACGAGGAAGAATTGAGTAGCTACCCATCTCCAACTCCCAACAATGGTATTCCTATGTGCACCCCTTATTATAATATTAATGATGATCATCTATGTGAAATAAGCTTTTCTAATTTATGAGAGAATCATGATGATTTAAAATAAATAGATGATACCATAAGCTCATTAGATGATTTGTCTTTATGTGATGATTCTATTCACAATTATGTTGTTGAGTCTACTCTTTATGCTTGTAAATTTTATGAAAGAGCAAGAGATAAGACCCCTCTGTATATTTCTATGTTATTTAAAATGCAAGCTACAGGTCTACCATTTAGTTGTTGTTATTTATTCATATATAAAATTCCAATGCATTGGAAGAGAGTGAGACTTAAAAGTTGATGGTTTCAAATCTTGTGGTGTGCTCCATATGCTCTCAAGTAACTTTTAATTTGAGCACACCTTTATGTCCTTGTTAAATATCTTTACTTATTATTAGATTTTGATTAGTTACAAGTTTTCATAAAAACAAAAAAATTATGGAAGAGTAAATGAGAAGGATGAGCAATAGAGAAGTTGGGGTCGACCTTGAGCATGTGTTGTTCATGCCAATGGAACCATTGCAAAGTTTATACAATTAAAACTCTTCCTACAGTAAAAAAAATAAAAAATAGTGTTTCCTTTCTTTATATATATGTTAGCTTCTTGAATACAATGATTTTCCAATGATTGATATAGTTCCCATCTTGGTAGAAATTATCATATCATTTATTTGGAGAACTAACAATTTTGTAGGCACCGAAGTATCATCGCGATGAAAATATTTCTTTGATTGAGATGAGTAACATGATATGATGAGAAATAAGTAGAGGAACAGAGGTAGCAAGATCATAATCTTGGAGATGCCCACGCATCCCCCTCTTCTTTCAAGTATCTCAAGTAAATCGTTTCAAACTCATGTTCTAGTTTTATCTTCATGATCTCCGTTGAATGTTTGCGGGGACCATGTTTTTATTTACCTGTGTTTGTTTTTGCTTTTTGCTATGCATGCTTGATGTATAATGTTAGTTTTGTTTTTCTATACTCTCTGGTTTCTAAATAAATTACCAAGTTTTACCTATTTGGATATTTAAAATTGCAAACATAATATGGAGTTGGTGATTTCTGCGCTGCACTTTTCAGCGCATGATTGTTGTCTCCCTACTGGTAGCTCCTAAAATCTAGATAAAAATACAGTAGCTTAAACTTTTCATCATCTATATTAATGTAAAATGGCTAAATTTTCTTAGGTGTTTAAGTCGTGCCAAAAATTCAGTTTTACTACAGCAAAAATTCTGGACATATTCTGCCTTACTATATTAGATCCATTCTTTTGAGTATCAAAAAGGATATGTTCTTGAAAATTTTGATATATTAGAATGAGTAGAACATTATGTGATCTCTGGTTCATAAATATATAATTTTATTTATGTAGAAAATAGCAGCAAGCATGATTACTTTGTACCTCCAATGTCACCTTATAGAAAATAATGGGAAGAAAGTTTTGTGTTGAAGTTTTTTCACAGGAAATGAAAGAACACCACAACAAGAGAAATCAAAGAATGGTGAAGATCATAAGCTTGGGATGCCCAATGCACCTCACTAGATTCATATTAAATCTCTCGGTTTGCACACTTCTAAATTTTATTTTTTGAGCAACATAGAATTCTCGCAAAAACTTGGAGTATCCTTTATTAGTTTGTGTCTATAGTTTTGCTTTGAAATAAATATTACCACCATGATAAATGTCTTAAATAACTACTATATTAAAAGGTAACAGCCTTCTTTTTTGTAAGAGTTTTGGATTTTTTTTTACGGTTATCGTCACGATGACACCTACACCACTTTGTGGTTTGTCACTGCAGTGCAAATTTCGGTGTACAGTTTAGATGCTGCTTTGGAAATTATGTGTTCCCAATCCTCTGTTTTGCGCTATAGTTTCGTTGTGTTCCGTGTGGTCGTAGCAACTTTTTAAAACGCTTTGACCAATTTTGTCTGCTCCCTTGCCTCTATCTCGAGAAATCTCCTGTCCATACCGTCCCAAATTTTCTCGGTTTCCTCCCCGAGCACTCTCTCTTTGTTATCTCCTTCGTCGTTCCGAGCTCCTCCATTCCAAATCCCCTGCATCTTCACCAGCTTCCCTCCTCGGCGGAGCTCCTCCTTACCTTCCACCGGCCTCTCCCTGTCCAGAACGATCTACCTTTAGCTCCCCCTGTATAAGGCTCCAAGCAGGGAAAGTGTGAGGCCGGCTTCTAGGCGGACTGATTTCCAGAGATGCTGCAAGTGGCTGGCGATCTATGGCGCGGGGAGGTGGAGCTACCGGCAGGGAACGGCGGCTGGCGGCGACGTCGGCCGGGGCTTCACCCGGACAAGCTACTGTGAAGAGCGAAGCAGGGGATGAGCGGGAAGAGGGAAGCAGGCGCTGAGGCGGACGCGGCAACTGTGGAAGATGCGCTGCACGCAGGGGGCATATCCAGAAGCTCCACCTCATGATTCTCTAGAAATCCCGTAGGCCTCTCCTTCCCCTTCTTCTCACTTCCAAATTTTCCCCAAATTTCTCTTATTCTTTGCTGGTACTTCTTCCCGGCGCGGTACCTTGACCGACATGGCGCCGTCGGCGAGTCGGGGACCAAGAAGAACCTGCATCGGATTAATTTCGTGGCAGGAGAAGGGTGACATGGATGTGATTTCAACTACTTCGGTCGTTGAATTCGCTCCCCCCTGCTGCTGTTCCCCAACTTTTGATCTCATGGCCGGCGAGCTCCTCGTGTGGCCATGGATTGGCGGCCTCGCGACCACCGCCACCGCCGACGAATCCTCCGTCGGGAGCGCCCTGGCCACCCATGCATGACAGTGCCCGACGGCCGTCACGATCACCTGGCTGATCCAACACGCGGTGTCGCCCTAACCACCACTTCCCGGTGCTGCACTTAGGCAAGGCAGCTCACCGTTCTTCGCGCTGCCGCGTCGCTTGCCGGCCACTTCGTCTGCGACGGGAGTACCCAGTGGCATCAGCGGCCGCACAGGGAGAGCGCGGTGGCCTTCCCGAGTGCCACGTCCCCTAGGAGAGGAGATGATGCCGTCGCCGGCGACCACGAGAGGGCAGCGAGGCTCCTGGAGGGAAGGTGAGAGGAGGTTACCAAGGCGGAGAAGGAGACACGCCGCCTCCTTGACAAGCTCGCTGATACAACACCTCATCTGTAAGTTCAGATGGCGATTGGGTAGCTGTACCTCTGATAATTTATTTCTCCCTAACTGATTTTAACTGATAATTTATTGCGTAGGGGGCATAACACAGACTGCAGGCTGCCTTGAACATGTTTGATGGAAATGCTCGATACGTGCTAAGGTTCATCTTTGGTTGCTCTTTTCCTCTATTTCTGTTGTAACTGAATCACTCATGTCTATGTTGAATACCACGTCGGTGGAGAAGAGTGGCCACAACGTCTCCCTTTTTCCTATTTTCCTCCCCACCGACCACCGATTGATGCCGTCACGCAGCGCCAGCTGCGCTGTCACGCTCAGCATCTTCTAGCGCGTCACTACTGATTAGAAGCCAGTCATACGTCAGTGGGCTCTTCTTGCATATGGATAGTCCATGGTTGATTCATATATTCAGCTACCTCCACTTGAGTATTAACTTGGACAGTTACTGATTGGTCTTCTTGCAGACTGGTAGTCCATATGGTTGATTCTTGGATTCAACTACCTGCAATTGAGTATTAACTTGGACAGTTACTGATTGATGCGATTTGGATCAGTCAACTGAGCATATAAATTGTTGTTGATTGGAAATATTTCTTAGGTTTTCACAGGTCCAATTCATATCGATCCACCACACTCTTTTAAGAACTCCACTTTGTAGTAGTTATATTCTAGGGTGTGAATCTCTATATTTTCATGGAATAGATGTGAATCTGTCTAGAGGATACAATAGGGCATTGGAAACAACGTTTACATCAACCTATTTCTAGCGGCCTTTGCTAGGTATTCTCTGATTACAGTAACTGTATGGTGCAGAATTAAGTTGTCTATTCTGATTGTTTTGTTTGAGCTGCATTTACGTGAATGATGGTCTGTAATCTTCCTTATTTATATTGAGTGAAACAAGCCATCAACTATAAACCAGAAGGGAACTTCTGTTATATTCTCCAAATTGCTATAAGTAGTAAAGATCTGTCCATGCGGCTAACCTTTGTAGTTCAGGCCTCGACGCTACCGGGCACTATAGCACATGATCTTTTTTTTTCTTATGTACCACTGGTTTTTTTTCGATAAAGGGAATATATTAATATCAGAAGATACCAATTACACCCAGCCTCTGCAACAACGCACCATCCTAATGACAATACGGATGCACAGAGCCAAAAAAGAGAAAAGAAGCTAAGAAAAAAGAGTCCCGTCATAGCATTCCAGCCCTAGCAACAACAATACAACCACCACCATGACAACACCTGAACTCCAGACTCTTCAAAAGCGACGCCTCCAAGAAGGGAACGGTGCACCAACGCCGTCGTCGCCCGATCAAAGATCTTAGGTTTTCACCCTGAAGATAGTCCGCGCATTCAAAACAATGCCTTCAACAAGGTCATTGCCAGGCACAATCAATTAAGACCAGACCTTAGATTTTCATCCTGAATGGAAGGACTCTGAACTTCACCTGTGCTGCCGCCCCCACTTTCATACTGCTGCTGCAAGCCCAGAACACCAAGCAAGTTCCTCACCAGCGCATAGACTTTGACCTCCATTGCTAGACCTCCCAATCCGGCCATCATGATATTCTCCGCCTCTGACTTCACCCAGGACCAAAGTCACTGTATGGCAAGAAAGAACAGAGCTTTGTGACAGTCTCCCTCCGAAACCAAACGGTCGGAATAAACGCATGGGTGCGCACGACCGAATACCACCACGTCCGGCAAACTCCAGGCAATATATGCACTGTTACATTCGCCGGTGATGCCTTCCGGAACTCAACACTCCGGCCAGATCAAAGAAGGACACACTCAGGCAGATCTTCATCTTCGCGCAAGAGGAACCCTAGAACAACCACCTTTATTCAAAGCAGCCGCGCCAACAGCCCCCACGCCATCGGCCGGCAGCAGAGGAGGAGACGACGTGCTGCGATCGAGGAAGGCAACCTGCTCGGCTACAGGCTTGGTGGGAACGGCCCAAGCAGCCGACTCGGCTTAGATCAAGCCGCCGCTGCCACCGGAATCCCACCGCCGCCGTAGACCATCGCCGGCCGCCACACCTCCGCGCTGCCCACCGCATCCCTCCTCTGCAGATCACCCAAGCCCGCCGACACCTTGCGCCCCCGCCCAGATGCAAAGCCGTACGTGCCCTCCCCTGCCCTCCGCCTTTGGCGAGAAGGGTGCCGCCACCGCCGCCGGCGAGGGCAGCGGCAGCGGCCAGGCAGGGCCGGCGAGGGGCGGACTGGAGGCGGCGGCGCGGTTCCTCCGGGATCGCCCAGGCGGGGGCGACCCGGGATGTACCACTGGTTATTGACAGATTTGAGGTCGTGGTTTCTCACTCCAGCATTATATCCTTTAGTTATCTTGCAGTGTAGCACTTGATTTTGAAACCTAAAGCCTAGCAAGTTCATTATTCTGTACCACGGTGGTGAACTATAATATATCTATGTTTCCCTTATAATGTTAACCTGTATATGGAGGGTCCTAATGTTTATTGGTATCAATGGGTATCTAGATTCTCTGGGGCGGGACTATGGTCTATAACTTTAGGTATGTACAAGTATAATCTTTCGAATGTGTTTTTCATGATTATTTACTACAATCTACAGAATTTTGCTGTTTGGTATAATATATGCATCACCATTTTTTTTGTTTTAGGACGTAATGTTTAAATTGTACTTTCCCTCTTTCATGACCAATTTCAAATGTCTTATTCAGGTGGTATAGTGAAATTTGTCAGCACTGCAACTGAGCTATTAAACAGATTATCCTTATGTCACTCCGGGAACCATGCAACCAAACCAACTTATATACTGCTCCCTTTGAATTTGTTCTTCACGATTATTTTTTTCTTTTTTTTGGACCTAGAAAAAGATGATATCTTATTTTTTAGGCTGGTGCAAATTTATCCTATATTAACTTATACTGGATGTAGTTATGTGTCATGTGAATGATCCATGGCACAAAATAGCCTTGTGGTTGGCTGAATTTGTTATGAGATTCACGCTAGACGGTCTAAAGAAACCTTTGCAAACAAATTGAAAAGGAGACATAAATTGCACAGAAGGTTCACCACTGTTGCGCCAATTATAAAGCTGAAGATAACATACTGTTGTTGCTTTCTTTCCGGCGATTGAGGTGTTGAACGTCTCCTTCAACAAGTTTTCCAGGCCGCACTCCGCGTTCCCCAGCGTAGAAAACATGACTGTCCTAGACGCATTTGGCAGCTGCACCATTTATATTTGTTGGCCTTTGGGTCAGTTTATTTTATAGAAGAAACTTCACTCTAGGTTGTGGTTTCGCACAAATTGTTTTGTTGCTCATTCACAAGTCAGCATGCTACATGATTATAAGTTATTGCTGATATTGGAAGATTTACTCAAGCTATTGTAGTGCACTTCAGATCTGATGTAGCAGTATTATCTTGGGCAGGAACCTACTATCCATCTGAACATTAAATGTTACTATCTTTGGTACACAACATTTGCTACCTTTTCACATTTCTTTCATAAAACTAATTTCTGCATTTCATTTTGGATTCCCCAATCGGAAAAATTGATAAGTCCTTGAGGCTTTGCGGCCCTGGTCATTGGAATATTAGCAAAACAAATTGTTAATTTTGCGATGTCCAACATTTAGTCAATCCATGGTTGATTATCACCAATGACTGTATGTTCAGTGCTTTTGTTAATATAGAATCCTTAATAATAATTTGATTTAGACATGAAAGGATTTCACTCTGATCATCTATCAGTCTGTATTGAATTTATTTGGAAGTTTTTATCACATTGTGCAAGAATTTGAAACCCAGAATGCATTTAGTATGCACCTATTGTTGTGACACCTTTCTTTCATGGGAAACAAAATGATACTGGAATATTAGATGAATTCCAGTGGGCTATATGTGTTATTTCATCATGGTGCAACTTCTGCCACTGGGTACCTATTTGTTGGTCAGATCATCTAGAAGAGAAATTTCACCATGTGAAAGATCTGTTATATCTCATTGAGTTAGGCAATCTGACACTGAACACAACTTATACCGCGCACGTGCATGCTCACATCCCATGCCTCATTAAGCCCTACGCTCCAGCTCGACGTCCCCAATCCGCAGTAGTTGCACGGAACACATGGATCTTTGTTATCTATTTTAGCTTATATTTTTTTTGGACTTCAGCCAGCAGATAGATGCTATATGGATCAACTTTTTAAAATGCATGGTAGGCAGCATGTCATTTGAGTTTATCATTAAGTGCAGTTCATGGATCTGTATCTAGGTATATCCATTCATTTTATACTACAACAACACCTAGATATGGTTAATCCAATTTATTAGAGCTGAGTGTTGATTCCTAGATGATATTTATTCCTACTTCCTGGCTTAAGTATCTTTTTTCAAGAGGTGCTAGGGCCTGTCACTTTGAGATCTCTTCAGTAGCTTACTTTTTTCCGCAGAGTACGGACAAAATTATCCAAGAAGTATCGGAAAAACCTATTTCTTTGTTCTTGGGCAGTCATGTATAAAGGTTGCACCCAATGTTGTTTCTCTGGAAAATTTACAAGAGTGCAGGCTGGCAGAAGAATTTTGTCCCCTTCCCAAATTTCATAGGGAGAATAAAGATAAGCTAGAGGTATGTCGATCATGTTATCCATACTCCCATGTTGTCTATATATAATTTATCGGCTGTTTATTGATAATCGTTATCCTTGATTATATATAAGCATTATTGTGCTTATGTACATACTATATCAGTATTGGTAGCTCCATAACTGCTACATGCTCTCTTTTCTACATACTTGTACTTATGATTTTTTTTTGCAATTTGTAAACTGGATTGCCAGATTAAGAAGATAGATCTTCATGCACCACTTATTTGTTTTAAAACACATTGTGTGAGGGATTCAGATGCTCTATATGCAGATTTTTCTCATGAAATGAGTGGTTATATGTTTAGCATTTCATCATGTTTAGCTTATTAGAATATACATGATGCTGCCATGCTTCTGGTTTGTCCCCTGCAGCTAGGTGTCGGCCATGATGTTTCTTGTTTTGAAATGTAGGTGCAGCAAAGATGAGCTTACCATCTATATATCAGTAATGGATCTGTTGCTTTAGAATCATATAGAACTGCAGTTGCTAAACTTTCACGTCGTTTTATTTGTCAGCAGCTACTAAACTTGCGTCTTATTTTTATGAGGTGTTAAGTTCTTTCTTGGCTGAGATTGGCAATCAACAGTCCAGCACTAGCCAGAAAGTTTCGGTGGGACAGTATTGTCAATAAGGGTGGCTTCAGATTATCCGAACACGAAACAACGATGACAAAAGACTTACACTAGCTTTCCGATGCTGGCACTAGCTTACTTCAATTGCTTTGGGCAGAGTTTTCTCCAGTTCTAGCCCTCCCCGTGCCAAGCAAAGAACTCATCATCATCATTTCATCTGCCGATGAATATAACAATGCCAACCATTGACAGTTTGAAGATAGGGGAACATTGAGACCACCCGCCTTAGCATCATAATTTTTTTATATTCGTGTTAATTAGTTGAACTATACAATTCAGGAGATACTCCTTAGGCAAGTCAATCCTATCTGCTATCTAATGAGAAAGGATGTATGTATGTTAGTGTCTCTAGCCAGTACTCTCTACGTGGATCTATCTTACCAACTATTTACTCAACTAAGGAATATATAAATTAGTAACAAGTTCAAAATTAGCATGTTCAAGATTTTCGTACTACATGAATTTTACTCATTCGTTCAGTCTGAGATAGGGATATAACATAGATAAAGCTTCATGTTGATAATTATCACCATCATACTACAGCGCACGCGCGGTGCGCCGCGCCAATTCATGCTAGTTCTTATTAAAGAGCAATTCATGCTAGTTCTTATTAAAGAGCTACTGAAATAAATTATCATATTCTTGAATGCCTCCATGAAAGTGAGTTGCATGTTATAAAAAGATGAAGAGGGATGTATTAAAAGCTGAAATTTATATTGTGCGTAGTACTATTAGTTCCACATGCTCTACTGAGTGATGATTTGTTATGTGCCTTATTGAGTGCTGGTTCTCACTAGTATACATAGATGTTTAATTTTAATTATCATTGTTTGAGAATGAATGAATATTCTATGGATACTATTCGATGCTTTTAGACCTCTTGCTAGTCAAAAGAATTGAATTCTTACACAAGCATAGATTTGTTTCCAATCTCTCAAATCCAATGTCTATCATACCTACCTATATAAAACTTTCTATTCCAATTATAATGTGTGTGCTTTGCCCCCAACCTTTTCAGAATATTCTTTTTGTGTAATTTAAAGCTCATAAGAAAGTAAGATTTGGTAGAAAATACCACTATCCATGTTGTTGGTTTGACTGATTACTAGTGATGAGCTAGACCGTAACCATGTTTACTAGGGAAGTCTTTCAATATTGCACTCTTGGGATATTGCACCCTGCGTTGATCATCATTTATTTTGTTTTGTTGATGACTATCTCTTGTGGAATGAAACAGTAGGCATGCATTGTTAGAGAAAAGCAATAGGCCGCTAACCAAAGCCATGCCTAATCATGCTGGAAGTTTCAGTACCGAGGATCCTCAATAGGAAGAGTGAAAATGAGTTGTGTGAAAAAAGAGTTGTGATAAAAAGAATGTGAGAAAAAAAAAGAGTATGAGAAAAAATGTGAGAGAGAGTTAGAGCGGATGCTCAACGTCTGTTGTTCATGTTGTCCCGGTATGAATGACCTATAGTTGAGATGCACATCTCCTTTGGTCCTTTGTACATGCGGTATGAATGTACCCCATTGTGATACTTGGTTAAAACATGTATGTTGAAAGGTCTTGGTAACTCGAAGTTGTGAAACGAGAGGTGTAGTTCTTAGCATTCAACAAAATGAGGCAACACTTACTTATAAGATGTCAAATTCATGACACATTGATATCTTCATACATGAGGTACTTGGTACCACATCCTTATTATTATTGTTGACATAAATTTCTGTAACATCCCCAAGTTTCAACGATAATAAAATCAAGAGAGAGTTTCAATTACGCAAAATTTGCAACAAACAAAAACTTTTTATATGCATATAGTGTCACATATAGTTTCATGCATTTGAGTGATTTTCTTTTGTGCTATTGCCATGATGAGTGTTAGTACGATGATCAATTGTTGTTAAACCCTAAACTAAGATCACCTAACCCTAATTTGAGAAGAATAAAAGAAAATGAGAAAAAACCCATTTCTCACTCTCATACACTAAGGGCAATTTTGCAAATCTTCATATGAGGCCACCATTGCTTTCCCTATGGTTTTTAAAACTCATATATAACAAAAACAAACACAAATGCATAAAAGAAACCAGATTCAAATCAAAGGAAATTTCAAATTTCAAACACATATGATAATGGTCATATGTCACACTTTTATTTTCTTCCCTACTTTGCACCTCTTTATCTCTCAAATCCTAAACTAAACTTAGCCAACCAATGCCAGGTCATCCAAGACCTTGTCAAGGTGAGCAACTTTCATGTTGACCACCATCCCTAGAGTTGACTAGGTTGACCAGAAATCAAATGACAAAAGGGAACCTGAGAGTGAAAACAAGATGACCCCAAATTTGAAAGGTTGCAAATCTTTTCCAAATTGAACCCCACCACCACCAAACTAACCTAAAATTAATATGTTTGAGTTCCACCAAAAAGAATTTTGAAATTCAAATTAAATGTTCATGCGGCCATATGATCGAACCCTTGGCAGGCATAAATTCTGATTTGCAACACAGCCCTTTGTCCAGCAGTTCTTAGCCTAAACCCCTTTCCAAACTTGATCATTGTTGCTTCTCTGAGCCCCCTGCATCGAATCATGTACTTGCCTCGTCGTTTAAAGGGGAGAAAAACCCTAAACTATGCCATGCCATGCACACTCGGCCACCTTTGGCCACTCTCTCTCTGGCCCTCCCCTCTCACCAAAATCGTGTCCAGACGCATCCCTGAAGCACAAGGATCACGCCAGTACCTTCCACTCGATCGCCAACGCACGACATTGGCCAGAACGGACGCGCCCCAAAACGTGCCAGAGCGTGCCAGCCGTCGTGGTGATCACGCTCTGGAACGCGCCAGGACGCCATGCGCTCGAGCGCCCTACTCCGCCCCTGCAAAGGATACCACTGCGTCGAGCACCGCCTCCACGCCCTCTAGCCACTAGACATGCTCAAGCGCGCGCAGGAGCCTTGTCGCCGTCGTCCTCATCGGAATCTTGCCGCAAGTACTGCCGCACTCGAATCGACCTCCTGAGCGATCCCGTCGTCCTCTCGCTGCGCCCGCTGCACCTAGAGCATCGCCAGGACAACGCCTACACGATGCCGTCCTTCGCTTGCCCCTTCGCTCACCGTAGACGCCGCGCCATGGACGCCCCTTCGCAGCACCCACGGCACCACCTCGCCCTCTATAAATAGGGGAGCTCTGAGCTCCATTTCTTCACACCATCTGCTCTCCTCTCATCTCTGCCTCCTCTCCACCCATCAATTTGACACCACACCGCCGGAGCTGCTCCAATCGCAAGACGAAGGCCGCCGGAGACCTGAGATCGCCGCCGTTGATCCACGCCTCCCCACGCCTCGCCACTGCTACCAGGAGCTCCAGCATCATCGACAACCTCGCCTCGACACCAGCAGAACCCCGCGGGAACGCCGGTAAGGCCGTCGACCCCCTACGTCCGCCGCCAGAACCTCGCCTTCTCGTCGGAGAAGACGACGACTGCTGGCCGTCAATCCATCCTCTAATCCAACGCCTCTCAGCACGCGTACCGCTTCGGTGTTTAAATAGTCACTGACGGGTGGCCCCCACCTCGTCAGGCGGCCCACTCGCACGTCGCGTTGCTGGGCCGTAACGTTTCGTTTAAACGTTGGGCCCGTAGGCTTTTCCCGCGCGGCCCAGTTAGTTCAATTTTCGTTTAATTCGTTTATTTACAATTGCTTACAGATGCCAAATTCAAATTTGAATAGTTTGAAATCTACCACTCCAAATCTAGCAAATTTTATACCGTTGGAAAGCTAAGGAAATTATCTAGCCAATGCCACTGGTCCCATCTTACATTTCGTGGTAGAATTAAAATGCTAAAAATAACAAGTCAGGGACTTTTGCAACTTGAAACTTAATTTAAAATTCAACCAAAATTGAGTTTGAGTTGATTCCAACTCTCATAAATCACAATTGTTGTTCTTTAATTGTTTATGCCATAATATAGCCAAGTTGTTTGCATGATCATGTACTGGATCAAAATAATGGATAAATAGCCATTTCTAGTGCATTTCAAATTATGGAATTCAAATATTATAACTAGTATGAGAGCTACTCTCCCATTTAAATCTTGATCCTAAGTAATCCAACCAGAGGAAATGACCCTAGGCTAATGAACCTCTGATTTGTATTACTTAGAGATTTTAATACATTTAAATGGTAGTATTAAATTGTGGGAAGTATAACACTTCATTTAAATTATACTCCCTCATAATAGATATGAAATGTTGACCTTGGTCAACTTATATTTCATACCCTATTATTATTTGTGGAGATTAAATCTTGATAGGATTTAATGAGAGGAAATTATTTTCTCTAAAGATTGAAAATAGCAAATCAAATAAATACTTAAGGGGAGGAAATAATTTTCTCTTAAATAAGAACAAACTAAGTAATCCACCATGCCATGATTGTTGTGATGTTAGAATTAGTGGATTGAACCCTTTTGTGTGATTTAATTTAGCATGCAAGTATTTGTGTGGTGATTGTGTACTCGTATTCGTATATAGACGCTAGTAACGAGGAATACGTGGAGGAGGGAAGCTACTCTCAAGAGGAGGAGGAAAACATTGACTCCTATCCCCATCAAGGCAAGCTAATACTCTTGCTAACCACCATGATGCAAAGCTCTAGAAGAGCAAGGCACCATCACCCCTTTAATTTTATGTATTACCTATCCCATGTTTTTACCTTGCACTTATTTTTGCTTATTTACTTCAAAGTACTTTTTGATTTATGATTCACTTGGTATAGAGTAGAATAAGATTAAAGGTTAGCTTAGAAACACTCAAAGCTAGATAGCACCCCTCATGAAATAGTTGCTAGTGCTAATCAAATAAAATTTGACTACTCTATGGGAACATGTGACGTTGAAATGAATTTGAAACCTTGGAATGATGAGTCATTCCATTGAATGATTTTTGAAGGAGAATGTGACCAAGAGAAGATGGTGATTTTTGATATAAAACTGATATGGGTTTGAATGCGATACCCTTCCAATTATACAAGTACCCCCATAATACCTGATTATGGGTAGGGCTTAACTAGAAACTTGTGTATTTTAGTATGGGTTCCCTCTTAACAATCATCATAGGGGTTATGCCGAGGCTGCCTCCGTATATGGGAAATGATGTGAATACGAGGTGAATGTACGACCCAAGCCCTATGCAGTTCCCGGGTTAACAGTTGGTTTTCACCGGGAGGCCAAGCTCATGGGGAGAGGTGCCTATACTAGCATATATAAGTGAAAGGTTAAGGTTGATGATCCGCGTACTGAGTTACGATGATTCGTGGTTATCCTCGACGGATGTAATCAAAAGTTATGGCACAAGAGTACAACCTCTGCAGAGTGTTAAACCTATTCGAATAGCCGTGTCCGCGGTTATGGACGATTGGAAAGGCCATACTGTTCCTTTATCAGAATTTTTGATCTTAAAAAGGAATGATGAATTTGAAAGGTGATTTGACTTGGATCACAAATGATTGGTGGGAATGACACTAATGTTCCCACATGAGTTAGTCTAGAAAATGATAAGGTTTACTAAATGTTTATCAAATTGAAACTTGGCTTTATGCAAATAAACCTAGAGCTTAGTACCCCTTACTACACTTAATATGCTTTTACCTTAGTATTAGTTTGCGAGTACTTTAAAGTACTCATGGCTTTGCCCCGGCTATTCAAATGCCAGACTTTGAAGAGGAGCAACAGTATCAGGATGACGGACAACAGGACGTCTACAATAACTAGGATCGTCTTCTAACATCAAGCGTTGCCTGTGGAATAGATAGTCCACTACTACTACGCTTCCGCTACTTATTTGTGATGTTGAACAATCTATTTGTGTAATATTGGATCATGTGATCCGTTGTTGTAAGAAAAGTATGTGTTGTAATAAATGATGACTCTGAACTACTTACTATTATGTCTCGCAAAAACAATCTTCCTGGGATTGCGATGTATGATATAATGGGGCATCTAGACTTAAAAATCCGGGTGTTGACAAGTTGGTATCAGAGCCATTGTTTGACCTTAGGAGACCCTAGTTAGAATGGACGTTTGACCAACTTAGTTTCAAATAAAATGAATTGAATAGTTATGAAAAATACAATCATACCCTTACCTTTGAGATCTTTTCAAACTAGCCAATTCATGTTCTTATATATGAGTTACTTAAAATTTTGAACACTTGCACTTCTCTAACTTGCTCATCAATTCCTCTACAGATGGAGCCTATCATCCCGATGGAGCCCTTCATCCAAACCCAAGTGTACGACCTGGCGAACGGTGGGGATCTGATCTTTGAGAGGGATCTGTTTGCCCTCTCAGAGTTCCTCGGACGCTCGCCTCCCGTGTTCTACGGGGGCCAGATCGCTGACCAGACCGGGGGCCAACTCCAATGGATCATCATGGCCAACCTCCCCGGAAGGCCGGAGTCACCCATGTTCCGCCAGATTCAGTTCTCTCTCCGAGAGAACAGCTGGGTGGATGGACTCGCCCGCGCTCTACAGGAGGCTCTCGCTCGTCTGTGCGGGCAAAACTCGGTGGCTATCGAAGGGGAACGTTTTGCACACTTTGCAAGGCACTCCTCCCTTGGGCTGCCCATCAGCCTGCCGTTCCACCCCGTGCTGAGGCACCACGTGGATCATCTCGACTTCATGTTGTTCGAGACCCGTGCTGAGCTGGACAACTCCCGCGCTTTCGCCAACAGCACCCACCTCCAGCTGAATCAGCAGGCGGAGACCATCAAGGTCATCGCCAAGGAGCGTAGGACTCTCCGCCAGCTGGTCTCAAAGAAGGACTACACCATCAACCGCCTCAGGGCCAGGATCGCCGCCCTGAAGGAGACCGTCGCCATTCAGGCGGAACAGCTCCAGGCACTGGAAGGAGAAGGCGAGGGAGAAGACATCCAAGGGGATGGCTACTCCTACGTGAGCAACGACAACGACTATGAGGAGGAAGATGAGGGAGACCTGGACTTCCACCAGCACCTGCCTGCCGGGATGGACACCACCTTCCCGCTCCGCATCGATGGAGAGTAGTTCCGTCTGAGCACTTGCGACCCGTGATATGTATCGGTCCTTTGTACCCGCCCCATGTATCGTAGATTGTGAAAGGGTTCTTCAAACCCTCCGGATTGTTGGCTTGTAATAATTGCTACCTTCATGACTATGTTTGTGTGTGTATTATTATTATTATTTTATGAATCAAGTTTAAATTGTGTGAATTTATCCCAAAATGAGCCATAGAACTTTCCCTCTCGTCTCATTATCCATATCCCTGTTCAGATGGCACCTCCAACTCGCAACATGACTCAGGAGGCGATGATGCAGATGTTGCAACAGATGTTGGCTGATAGAGAAGTTGAGAGAGCTGAACGGCAAGCCAACCTAGCTGCACTTCAACAGATTGCACAGAACAATCAGGGCCACGGGAACCATGACCACCCAGGGTCGAAGCTGAAGAACTTCCAGAACACCAACCCGGTGTTTAGCAAGACGGAGGAACCCCTTGATGCCGACGATTGGCTCCAGACTATGGAGAATAATCTTGAAGTGGCCGGAGTGGAAGAGAATGACAAGGAGCTATTTGCCACCCACTATCTGGCAGGACCTGCACGTGCCTGGTGGACAAGTGCTCGCGCATTGAATGCGGGGCAAATGATGACTCGAGCAGATTTCAAGCTCAAGTTTAGCAAGTATCATGTGCCACCGGGTCTCATCAAGAATATGCGGGATGAGTTCCGCGAACTGAAGCAAGGCCGTCTAACCGTGGTAGAATACCGCGACAGATTCCTCACTCTGTCAAGGTACGCCCCGGATGAGACCGACACCAACGAGAAGAGGAAGGAAAGGTTCCTGAATGGACTGCATGATGAGATGCAGACTGTGTTGATCAACATCCCCTTTGCTGATCTAGAAGCCCTCATTGACTCCGCCATCCAGATGGAGGGAAAGATCCATCAGGCCAATGAAAACCGCAAGCGCCGCATGATGAATCAGAGTGGGCCCAGCAACACCCACAAGTATCGCCCCAGCTCAAGTGGAGGGTTTGCCCCAAGAAACAACAAGCCCCCGATGCAGAATTCACGTCCGGGTTATCAGAACCGGAGTGGAGGAAACCCCAGGCCAGGAGGCCACCACAACAACAGCAACTACAACAACAACAACAACTTCAACCGCGCTCCACCTCGAGCCCCCAACCACAACAACAACACCTCCAACACTGCTCCAAGGACTGGGAGCAACGCCGTTCCCATCACCCCCAAGGACAAGTCCACCATCACTTGTTACGAGTGCGGAGTGGTGGGGCACTACTCCAACGAGTGCCTCAAGAGACTCGCCAAGACTGCCGCCAACACCTCTGGCCCTGCTCAGCAGCAAAGCCGTGTCGCCAACGGCAAGAAGTTCACCCCCAACAACCCGAACAACCGTAGCGGCCGCCTCTTTCACATGAGTGCGGAAGAAGCTCGAGAAGCCCCGGATGTCGTGTTGGGTATGTTCTCTCGTTAACTCAATACCTGCAAGAGTGCTTGTTTGATTCTGGAGCATCGCATTCGTTTGTTACTCGAAGATTTTGCATGCACTAGTAAGATTCAACCCATCAGTTTGAAGCATGTCATGATAGTTCAAATACCTGGATCAACCACTAAAGCTAGAAAAATTTGCAAAGATGTTCCTATCGAATTCATGAAATAGAATTTTATGCAAATTTGATTGTACTCGGGAACAAAAGGTTTGGAAGTAGTACTGGGTATGGACTGGATGTCGAAACATCATGGGCTGATTGATTGTGCCAAGAAGGCCATCACCATGACTAGTAGCACCGGAATATTAGTCGAGCACATATCTGAAAGATTGCCCAGAACGTTCACCTGCAACCAAAGTCTAGCTAAACCCACCTTGGATCGGATCGTGGTCGTTTGTCGATACCCCGATGTGTTTCCTGATGATCTACCCGGTATGCCCCCAGATCGGGATATCGAGTTTATCATTGAGTTAATCCCCGAAACCGGACCTATAGCCCAGAGAGCCTATAGTATGAACCCAGCAGAGTTAGTGGAACTGAAGAAGCAACTGGCTGATATGCTATTCAAGGGTCTGATTAGACCAAGTGCATCGCCTTGGAGATCGCCAGTTTTGTTTGTGGACAAGAAGGATGGTGCCACTCGTTTATGTACGGATTATCGTAAGCTTAACGATGTCACCATCAAGAACAAATATCCTTTGCCAAAGATAGAAGATCTGTTTGACCAACTGACCGGTGCCAAAGTGTTCTCAAAGATTGATCTGCGGACTGGTTACCATCAACTGAAGATTCGTGCCACCGATATCCCCAAAACTGCTTTCACCACCAGATATGGATTGTATGAGTACAATGTCATGTCATTTGGATTGACCAACGCCCCCGCTTATTTCATGAATCTCATGAATAAGATCTTCATGAACTTCCTGGATAAGTTTGTCGTTGTCTTCATCGACGACATCCTTATCTACTCCAAATCCGAAGAAGAGCATGAGCAACACTTGGAAGTAGTCTTAGATACCCTTCGGGAGCATCAGTTGTACGCCAAGTTCAGCAAGTGCGAGTTCTGGTTGGAGGAAGTAGGATTCCTGGGACACATCTTGTCCGCAGGAGGAATTGCCGTTGACCCCTCAAAGATCAAGACTGTTGAAGAATGGAAAGCCCCAACCACCCAGACTGAGGTCCGTGCCTTTCTCGGATTTGCGGGATATTACCGCCAATTCGTTGAAGGATTCTCGAGCATAGCAAGACCAATGACTCAACTGTTGAAGAAGGACAAGAAGTTCGAATGGACGGACAAGTGTGAAGAGAGTTTCCAACAGCTCAAGCACAGACTGACGTCAGCCCCAATACGGATCATGCCGGACATCACCAAGCCATTTGATGTGTATTGTGATGCCTCCAAGATTGGTCTTGGATGTGTGTTGATGCAAGAAGGGAAAGTAATATCTTACCTGTCGAGGCAACTGAAGCATCATGAGCAGAACTATCCAACCCATGACTTAGAGCTAGCAGCCGTGGTTTTAGCACCGAAGGTGTGGCGTCATTACCTCATGGGTAATCGATGCGAGATCTATTCAGATCACAAGAGTTTGAAGTATATCTTCACTCAGAAGGAGCTGAACATGAGGCAGAGGAGATGGTTAGAGTTAATCAAGGATTACGATATGGAAATTCACTACCACCCCGGCAAGGCCAATGTGGTAGCGGATGCTTTGAGTAGACTGCCGTGTCAGTTGAACTCCATGATCGCAAAAGAGCAACCTAGCCTGTTTCAAGAGTTTGAACAGTTTAGAATGGAGTTAGTGAGTGAGGGATTTCTAGCAAGCATTGAACTTCAACCCACCCTGATTAGTCAAATCAAGGAAGCTCAGAAGGGAAATGCAAGCATTGACGGGATAAAAAGCCAAATAGCTGCAGGAAAAGCACCGGGATTCACTGTTGATGAAGAAGGAGTGCTATGGTACAACGGACGCCTTTGTGTGCCGTCAGATTCAGAGTTGAGAAGCAAGTTATTCTGAAAGAAGCTCATGACACCCTTTACTCCATTCACCCCGGAGGTACCAAGATGTACCAAGATCTGAAGGAACAGTTTTGGTGGCATGGAATGAAGAGAGAAATAGGGAGCTACATCGCCAAGTGTGACATCTGTCAAAGAGTCAAGGCAGAGCATCAACGCCCTGCAGGACTGTTGCAACCCCTACAGATTCCCGAATGGAAGTGGGATTCGGTCGGAATGGACTTTATCACCGGACTACCCAAATCTAGTAAAGGAAATGATTCTATCTGGGTAGTGGTCGACAGGTTGACCAAAGTCGCCCACTTCATCCCCGTCAAGACCACCTATCAAGGACCAAGACTTGCAGAGTTATATATCTCACGGATAGTCAGCCCGCACGGAACACCGAAGTCGATAGTATCCGATAGAGGATCCCAATTCACCTCCAGTATTCTCGCGTAAAGTACATGAAGGACTTGGAACCCGGCTGAATTTCAGCACGGCCTATCACCCGCAGACGGATGGACAGACTGAACGAGTCAACCAGATACTGGAAGATATGTTGAGGGCATGTGTGTTAGAGTATGGATCCAAGTGGGAAGACTGCTTGCCGTACGCAGAATTCTCGTACAACAACAGCTATCAAGCCAGTTTGCAAATGGCCCCCTTTGAAGCCCTGTACGGAAGGAAGTGCCGTACCCCTCTGAACTGGTCGGAAGTCGGAGAGAGTCAAGTCTTTGGACCAGATATTCTCCGTGAAGCTGAAGAGAAGGTTCACAAGATCCGCGAGTACCTCAAGACCGCTCAATCAAGACAGAAGAGCTACGCCGACAAGAGACGCCGAGAGATGACCTTCGAGATCGGAGATTTCGTATATCTCAAAGTGTCCCCCCTTAGAGGAATGCAGAGATTCCAGCTTAGAGGAAAGCTTGCACCTCGATATGTCGGACCCTTCAAAGTCCTGAGTCGCCGAGGAGAAGTGTCCTATGACCTGGAGTTACCGGAGGAAATGTCAGCGGTGCACAATGTGTTTCACATATCGTTACTCCGGAAGTGCTTAGAGGTACCTGAGAAGACCGAGGTTTTCAAGAACATTGATCATCGAGCTGTGGATATCAACTAAAATTTGACTTATCACGAAGTACCTATTCGCATCCTGGAAGAAGCTTTCAGAACCACTCGCACCAGAAATATCAAGTTTCTGAAGATCCAATGGAGTAATCACACCGAAGAAGAAGCCACTTGGGAGAGGGAAGACTTCATGAGGACTGAGTACCCAGATCTCTTTAGTACCTAGTTTTCTTTAAGATCTCGGGACGAGATCTTTTGTAAGGGGGAAGGGTTTGTAACATCCCCAAGTTTCAACAATAATAAAATCAAGAGAGAGTTTCAATTACTCAAAATTTGCAACAAACAAAAACTTTTTATATGCATATAGTGTCACATATAGTTTCATGCATTTGAGTGATTTTCTTTTGTGCTATTGCCATGATGAGTGTTAGTATGATGATCAATTGTTGTTAAACCCTAAACTAAGATCACCTAACCCTAATTTGAGAAGAATAAAAGAAAATGAGAAAAAACCCATTTCTCACTCTCATACACTAAGGGCAATTTTGCAAATCTTCATATGAGGCCACCATTGCTTGCCCTATGGTTTCTAAAACTCATATATAACAAAAACAAACACAAATGCATAAAAGAAACCAGATTCAAATCAAAGGAAATTTCAAATTTCAAACACATATGATAATGGTCATATGTCACACTTTTATTTTCTTCCCTACTTTGCACCTCTTTATCTCTCAAATCCTAAACTAAACTTAGCCAACCAATGCCAGGTCCTCCAAGACCTTGTCAAGGTGAGCAACTTTCATGTTGACCACCATCCCTAGAGTTGACTAGGTTGACCAGAAATCAAATGACAAAAGGGAACCCGAGAGTGAAAACAAGATGACCCCAAATTTGAAAGGTTTTAAATCTTTTCCAAATTGAACCCCACCACCACCAAACTAACCTAAAATTAATATGTTTGAGTTCCACCAAAAAGAATTTTGAAATTCAAATTAAATGTTCATGCGGCCATATGATCGAACACTTGGCAGGCATAAATTCTGATTTGCAACACAGCCCTTTGTCCAGCAGTTCTTAGCCTAAACCCCTTTCCAAACTTGATCATTGTTGCTTCTCTGAGCCCCCTGCATCGAATCATGTACTTGCCTCGTCGTTTAAAGGGGAGAAAAACCCTAAACTATGACATGCCATGCACACTCGGCCACCTTTGGCCACTCTCTCTCTGGCCCTCCCCTCTCTCCAAAATCGTGTCCAGACGCATCCCTGAAGCACAAGGATCACGCCAGTACCTTTCACTCGATCGCAAACGCACGACATTGGCCAGAACGGACGCGCCCCAAAACGTGCCAGAGCGTGCCAGTCGTCGTGGTGATCACGCTCTGGAACGCGCCAGGACGCCATGCGCTCGAGCGCCCTACTCCGCCCCTGCAAAGGCTACCACTGCGTCGAGCACCGCCTCCACGCCCTCTAGCCACTAGACATGCTCAAGCGCGCGCAGGAGCCTTGTCGCCGTCGTCCTCGTCGGAATCTTGCCGCAAGTACTGCTGCACTCGAATCGACCTCCTGAGCGATCCCGTCGTCCTCTCGCTGCGCCCGCTGCACCTAGAGCATCGCCAGGACAACGCCTACACAATGTCGTCCTTCGCTTGCCCCTTCGCTCACCGTAGACGCCGCGCCATGGACGCCCCTTCGCAGCACCCACGGCACCACCTCGCCCGCTATAAATAGGGGAGCTCTGAGCTCCATTTCTTCACACCATCTGCTCTCCTCTCATCTCTGCCTCCTCTCCACCCATCAATTTGACACCACACCGCCGGAGCTGCTCCAATCGCAAGACGAAAGCCGCCGGAGACCTGAGATCGCCGCCGTTGATCCACGCCTCGCCACTGCTACCAGGAGCTCCAGCATCGTCGACAACCTCGCCTCGCCACCAGCAGAACCCCGCGGGAACGCCGGTAAGGCCGTCGACCCCCTACGTCCGCCGCCAGAACCTCGCCTTCTCGTCGGAGAAGACGACGACTGCTGGCCGTCGATCCATCCTCTAATCCAACGCCTCTCAGCACGCGTACCGCTTCGGCGTTTAAATAGTCACTGACGGGTGGCCCCCACCTCGTCAGGCGGCCCACTCGCACGGCGCGTTGCTGGGCCGTAACGTTTCGTTTAAACCTTGGGCCCGTAGGCTTTTCCCGCGCGGCCCAGTTAGTTCAATTTTCGTTTAATTCGTTTATTTACAATTGCTTACAGATGCCAAATTCAAATTTGAATAGTTTGAAATCTACCACTCCAAATCTAGCAAATTTTATACCGTTGGAAAGCTAAGGAAATTATCTAGCCAATGCCACTGGTCCCATGTCACATTTCGTGGTAGAATTAAAATGCTAAAAATAACAAGTCAGGGACTTTTGCAACTTGAAACTTAATTTAAAATTCAACCAAAATTGAGTTTGAGTTGATTCCAACTCTCATAAATCACAATTGTTGTTCTTTAATTGTTTATGCCATAATATAGCCAAGTTGTTTGCATGATCATGTACTGGATCAAAATAATGGTTAAATAGCCATTTCTAGTGCATTTCAAATTATGGAATTCAAATATTATAACTAGTATGAGAGCTACTCTCCCATTTAAATCTTGATCCTAAGTAATCCAACCAGAGGAAATGACCCTAGGCTAATGAACCTCTGATTTGTATTACTTAGAGATTTTAATACATTTAAATGGTAGTATTAAATTGTGGGAAGTATAACACTTCATTTAAATTATACTCCCTCATAATAGATATGAAATGTTGACCTTGGTCAACTTATATTTCATACCCTATTATTATTTGTGGAGATTAAATCTTGATAGGATTTAATGAGAGGAAATTATTTTCTCTAAAGATTGAAAATAGCAAATCAAATAAATACTTAAGGGGAGGAAATTATTTTCTCTTAAATAAGAACAAACTAAGTAATCCACCATGCCATGATTGTTGTGATGTTAGAATTAGTGGATTGAACCCTTTTGTGTGATTTAATTTAGCATGCAAGTATTTGTGTGGTGATTGTGTACTCGTATTCGTATATAGACGCTAGTAACGAGGAATACGTGGAGGAGGGAAGCTACTCTCAAGAGGAGGAGGAAAACTTTGACTCCTATCCCCATCAAGGCAAGCTAATACTCTTGCTAACCACCATGATGCAAAGCTCTAGAAGAGCAAGGCACCATCACCCCTTTAATTTTATGTATTACCTATCCCATGTTTTTACCTTGCACTTATTTTTGCTTATTTACTTCAAAGTACTTTTTGATTTATGATTCACTTGGTATAGAGTAGAATAAGATTAAAGGTTAGCTTAGAAACACTCAAAGCTAGATAGCACCCCTCATGAAATAGTTGCTAGTGCTAATCAAATAAAATTTGACTACTCTAGATGGGAACATGTGACTTTGAAATGAATTTGAAACCTTGGAATGATGAGTCATTCCATTGAATGATTTTTGAAGGAGAATGTGACCAAGAGAAGATGGTGATTTTTGATATAAAACTGATATGGGTTTGAATGCGATACCCTTCCAATTATACAAGTACCCCCATAATACCTGATTATGGGTAGGGCTTAACTAGAAAATTGTGTAATTTAGTATGGGTTCCCTCTTAACAAGCATCATAGGGGTTATGCCGAGGCTGCCTCCGTATATGGGAAATGATGTGAATACGAGGTGAATGTACGACCCAAGCCCTGTGCAGTTCCCGGGTTAACAGTTGGTTTTCACCGGGAGGCCAAGCTCATGGGGAGAGGTGCCTCTACTAGCATATATAAGTGAAAGGTTAAGGTTGATGATCCGCGTACTGAGTTACGATGATTCGGGGTTATCCTCGACGGATGTAATCAAAAGTTGTGGCACAAGAGTACAACCTCTGCAGAGTGTTAAACCTATTTGAATAGCCGTGTCCGCGGTTATGGACGATTGGAAAGGCCATACTGTTCCTTTATCAGAATTTTTGATCTTAAAAAGGAATGATGAATTTGAAAGGTGATTTGACTTGGATCACAAATGATTGGTGGGAATGACACTAATGTTCCCACATGAGTTAGTCTAGCAAATGATAAGGTTTACTAAATGTTTATCAAATTGAAACTTGGCTTTATGCAAATAAACCTAGAGCTTAGTACCCCTTACTACACTTAATATGCTTTTACCTTAGTATTAGTTTGCGAGTACTTTAAAGTACTCATGGCTTTGCCCTGGCTATTCAAATGCCAGACTTTGAAGAGGAGCAACAGTATCAGGATACGGACAATAGGACGTCTACGATAACTAGGATCGTCTTCTAACGTCAAGCGTTGCCTGTGGAATAGATAGTCCACTACTACTACGCTTCCGCTACTTATTTGTGATGTTAAACAATCTATTTGTGTAATATTGGATCATGTGATCCATTGTTGTAAGACAAGTATGTGTTGTAATAAATGATGACTCTGAACTACTTACTATTATGTCTCGCAAAAACAATCTTCCTGGGATTGCGATGTATGATATAATTGGGCATCTAGACTTAAAAATCCGGGTGTTGACAATTTCATAGCTCAAAACCATGTTTTATGCTCTTTACTTTTTAGTTTGTTGGAGGTTTTATTTTCTTGTGTTCAAGAGTCAAAAGAAATATTCATGAAAAGAGGGGACAAAGAGTCTTCCAACAATTCCATATGATTCTTCCAAGCATGCTTTATGATTCATAATACTTATCATTCAAGTTTCTTACAATGCTATTTACTATTATGCATGCTTTGTAGAATGTAAGAGTTATCACTTCATAAGTTCATATTACTTACTGTCATTCTTTATTGACCGAACCTTATAAAACTTTGCATGATTACATAGAAGGGATGCAATAAACTCCAAAGTTCATGTTAGTTTTATCACCTTTATGCTCGATGACGAGCATAGGTTAAGCTTGGGGATGTTGGTACATGTAAAATACATACATAAATATGTTATATGTATTGAGTGTCTAATAATATATTGATTTGTTACGCAACTGTTAATCTGTATTATGGTTTAGCTATACAGAACTATGTAAAATAGATGCAAGCCTACAAGAATGACTAGAGTTGCACTATGTTGTCCAATCTGATCAGATAAAAACATGAAGATAAATGTACTATCAATCCATGTAAAGGACAATTGTTTTTTGTACATACATGATTAATGTCTTCCATTAAGTCATCTTGAAGGTCTTCGGGCACAGGAAGTCCAACATTGGTATTAAAAAACTATCGTGCTCGAGTATTAGTTCATGTTGGTCTTCGTTATTATTTTCTACATGTTACAAATCCTTATTTTGATTATTTCATGTTGGAACTAGGTGGAGTGGGATGACATTGAGTTAGAACTTAGGACAATTAAGAGATTATTAGGTACTATAAACACGATTTTATGAGCAAGATGTCTTGCCAAAGCAAACAAGATACCATCCAAATCCAAAAGAGAGGATTGAATATATTGTGCTTCAATTAGCAGTAAACGTTAACTTGTCGAATTTTTTATAATTTTAATTTGGTTATTTCTTCGGTTGCGAACTTATTGGTCTGATTAGTTTATCATATTTGGTGTCCAAATGTAATTTTGTGGGCAATATATTCAGTACATTTATTTGTTTTATTGTTCTATCTAATGATATTTCTTGTGAGAATCCATTAATTTTTGTATATGCCCCATATTTGCTTCTTGTGGAGTATTTATCATAAAATGAGAACAACACATTATTGTCTCGGACACAACAACACTAAGCAAGATCATCATCGTACTTACATGGCACAACTCGGCATAGTTTAAATAAGCTGGCTGGTATTACGCGAGCATGGTCAAATAAGTCGTGACCGGACACACAATCAATAAGAACTGCTTGAGCTAGTGGCATAAGGAAAACATGGCAAGTGAATAAGTTTCGATGAACATCGAAAACAAAAAGGATTTATCTTCTACTCCCTCCGGTCTCTTTTAATTAACTCGGATATAGTTTAACTTTATACTAAATTCGAGTCAATTAAAAAAGAACTGAGGGAGTGGCTCCTAACATCTTCCAGTCCCACGAAACAAACTTCCACTATTTTCATGTCCCATCCATTGGTCGTGTTGAAAAATATGGCAACTGATATTGTTATCTCTTCCTTTCTCTCTTTTCATAGGAGAACAACTATTATGAGGTGATAGCCTCACATCCGCCTTATGCCGTCTTTTATACCATAGTCGATGCGATGGCACATGCATGATTATTAGATGAAGGCTATTTATTGTTGTCTCGTGGCGAATGGTAGGGAGGATGTAATTTCGCAAAAGGTCAACTTTAGTCATTTTGGGAAGCTCTAGTATTAGTTTATCAAGCCTCAGTGTTATGTGTTATTAAATCTTACTAGTACAAATACCCGTGCGTTGCCACGGATCCTCAAATTTTATTTCTTAATGCACATATATAATTCACAACTCACATATAAAAATTTAAACACTGATAGTAGAATTTTTAGGTGGATACATAGAGTAGGAAAGTAGACAGTAGAAAAGAGGTCCGGATGTTGGTTGGATCGTATCATAGAAGAACTTAATACATGACCCGCAATAACAAGACAATATTGGTGTGCATCTGCGTGATTCCAAGTTCGTCAACTTGTTAGTCTTCCGCGGTAAGTCCCACACCCGTGTTCTAGCCGTCATAACTACCAACTCAACAATCTTTTCTTTTGGATGTTTTATTGCCTCACAAAATGCGGGTGCTGCAAACACATGTATAATTGAAGGAATTCTTTTCAGATTAGTCCAAATAACATTTTGATATTCATAAATATTCGAAGACGACCTTGAATATGTGTTAAACATAAACATACTGAAAGTACTTAGCAAATCTTCAATAACGGCTGGGGTAAAAAACTCCATCAGCGGGTCGGGCTTAGCAAATCTTCAAGGGCAAAGAACTCTTCCGAGTTGATCAAGGCGGCTTTTCCTTAGATATCACGAACGACCACCATGAAATCCTTCGTTTTATTTCTCTCCGTGAAAGAGATACATGTATCAGCTTTTTCGATAAAAAATGCTTGTGCGAGTTGTTGACGTTTTGACACTTGTATGAATTGTAGTGATTTCATCACTACAATTTTAAAGCCATGGCGCTATCTACTCTTTCGTGTTAGTGTTTTTCTTTGAAAAGCCGGTATGAGTTTTTTCGATAAAGAATGCTTGTGCGAGTTGTTCACGTTTTGACACTTGCATGAAGTGTAGTGATTTCATCACTGGACAAAAAAAAATTGAAACTGAATTTTAAAGCCAGGGCGCTATCTAATCTTTCGTGTTGTTTTTTTTATTGAAAAGCCAGTATTAGTTTTTTCGATAAAGAATGCTTGTGCTGAGTTATTCACGTTTTGATACTTGTATGAGCTGTTAAGAAACAACATATCTCTCTTTTCCAAGAATGTGAATTCCGATTGATTTGATCAGTCGCTTGTAAATTATTACAGGCATGAATTTATCTATTCTTGTTGATGACTGTCTTAGCTTTAGGCTTGACAAACTTGCTAGTATAATTGGCCTTTGTGTCTGCTAAGAAGTGATTTAAGTAGACAGTATGGAACAGTGAGAAGTCTACTGATAGCAATTAACAAGTGAGGAAGTCTAGTCACAAATATTTACAGTCCCCTTCCTCTCCTTCATTCCCAAATCGGTCGATTCGTCCCCCTCCTCACTACACCGCCACTGATGGTCAATCTTGCTTTTGTCTTTGGTTCTTTCAGCATGCTAAGATCTGTTCTTTATGTTTTCTGAAATGAGCTTAAATTTCATTCTATTGGCACAACGATGGGATTCTGCTATTGTTCAAGATCTAATGCCTGGCAGCAGGATCGTGTGCTTGCCTTCCTCTGATCGTGTGCTTGCCTTCCTCCAACCTGCATGCAACGACCTCCCCACCACAATTGAAGAATCATAGCTGCGTGCCGCTTGCTCCTTCAATCATACTATGGAGGCATTTCCATTAAATTGTGTTGCCGCTTATCTGCATCAGCTATTGTGAGGAACTAAAGCCATTTTCTACAAATCAACTGCCATCGGTACATTAAAAGAAAATAAGAGTAAAGTTATAGGAAAGAAATAACCACAAGCTAACCACAGAATATCACATTATTCCGAATGTCATCTTCAGTTAGCATAATTCAGTTAAGCATGTATTTGCTAGACTCACTATTAAACAAAAATGCAGCAAGAATCTGGCATGCAACAGAAATCCGCAGGATTACCATCTTGTGAATGTAAACAAAAGGCAGCAAGAATCTGGCGGCATGCAGTGTGCTTGAACGTGACCCTTTTACTCCAGGTTGTATGTGTCTAGCCGTGTGCACAAAGCCTAGCCACAGCTAAGTAAAACTTCCATTCTTCAACTTGTTTTTAGGAAGTAGGTTCACCCTTCATCAGCAAGCTTCACCCTAGAATTGACCCCATCTTGACCTTGCATACTGTTCCTCTCCTCTCTTGTTTGCCTCAAACTTCAGTCCTTACATGCAAAACAAAATATTCAGTAAAATCAGTGAGCGAAATGAGCACTGCTTCACTTTTAAACATATGAAAAGCCTTAGGAGTTAGGACTGCAGAAGTATTCTAAACAAATCTAGATGAATACCGTTAGATATTCTTGTGGCACGGAGAAGTTGTCCAACCGCTGCAAGAAGAAGGCCAAAAAAATATTATGAACAATTCTCTCTCTATTGCTCCATATAGCAACGAAGAAAGATCTTTGAAAAAGAAGCAAATCCAAACATATATTACTGTTGATAAAATTTAGGTTCCCTTTGCTACTCATAAACTTTTAATTTCCACATATCATTTACTCAATATTTACTGCTAGAAATACAAATACATATGACTATCTAACCTGAATAGCAACATCAACCATCGTCTTAGCTCTGCACTTGAAAGTCCCAGTAATTTCCATTACTTGGGATACAGACTCCTGATTAATATAACCAAACAATGAATTTTCATTAACCATTAGCAAAGTAAAGCAAATGAATCATCTTCGCTACTGTTTGGAGAAGTAGCTACCAGAACCTTTTCAGTCCAACAAAATAGAAGGTGATGATAACATAATCCTGATGCGTGTTAAGCTAGTAATTTCTAGTGCAAAAAATACAGAAGAGAAAAATAAAATAAAGTAAAACAAACCTTTTTATTTTTAGAAGTGCGTGTTAAGCTAGCAATATTCAGTGGCAGCGTACTTTCTATACTTGCTCAAAGCTAATATTATTCCAAGAAAGGTAACTAAAAAATTCTTGAAAACATGATTTAGAAGAAAGTTCATACAAATAGTTGAAATAGCAAAAGCCAGACAAATAGGTTTCAACTGTCAGAAAACTGAACGGAAAGAATCCTATCAACATGATGTAGTTCTCAAAATATAGGAGGGGCGATGGACGCGGGGCGAAAGCTCCTGGAAGGCCAAGGAGAGATCAAGGCACAACCAAATCTCTGTGGGTAAGGCTACCCAATTGGAAATAAATAGCTCGTGAACAGTGCTTAAAGCAAGGAGGGAAGCCGGTAACAGCCACCCTTTATATAGGGTATAATATTAGACATATACGGAATCTCACCAGCAGTTCGGAGATGCAACAAGAATGCTACCATACACATTACCCGGCTCTTCTTATCTGAAGTAGGAAAGGTGTGATATTGTGTAACTATACTTGTTAGAAGTAAAAAGAATAAAAATTCAAAACTACCTATGCTGAAAAATAAACTCGGTATAGAACAAACCCGAACAGAACTTATCGCAACATTTTCTTAAGACTTGTTTGTTGTTCTCAAATTTTGACTCGCTCCTTCCGTAATAACAGCCAATTTGTTATTAAAGGTTATCAGCACGTTTTTACTTAGCTGCACATCATATCTTGATCCTGGTACAGTAGATTGCATAAGCCACATAATATACAATTAATTGAATAACAAATAATAATATTATCCATCTTATCGCGGAGAAAAATAAGAATATCCTTCAAGGTTAAACAAGTGTCACTTCATTGATGATCACCAAATTAACTAAAGTTCACCCCGGCTAAAATATTACTGTAAGAAGATGGATGAGAGAACCCAAGGAGTGGTTGAACCCAGCTATTGTGAGGAACTAAAGCCATTTTCTACAAATCAACTGCCATCGGTACATTAAAAGAAAATAAGAGTAAAGTTATAGGAAAGAAATAACCACAAGCTAACCACAGAATATCACATTATTCCGAATGTCATCTTCAGTTAGCATAATTCAGTTAAGCATGTATTTGCTAGACTCACTATTAAACAAAAATGCAGCAAGAATCGGCATGCAACGAAATCCGCAGGATTACCATCTTGTGAATGTAAACAAAAGGCAGCAAGAATCGGCGGCATGCGAGTGTGCTTGAACGTGACCCTTTTACTCCAGGTTGTATGTGTCTAGCCGTGTGCACAAAGCCTAGCCACAGCTAAGTAAAACTTCCATTCTTCAACTTGTTTTTAGGAAGTAGGTTCACCCTTCATCAGCAAGCTTCACCCTAGAATTGACCCCATCTTGACCTTGCATACTGTTCCTCTCCTCTCTTGTTTGCCTCAAACTTCAGTCCTTACATGCAAAACAAAATATTCAGTAAAATCGAGTGAGCGAAATGAGCACTCGCTTCACTTTTAAACATATGAAAAGCCTTAGGAGTTAGGACTGCAGAAGTATTCTAAACAAATCTAGATGAATACCGTTAGATATTCTTGTGGCACGGAGAAGTTGTCCAACCGCTGCAAGAAGAAGGCCAAAAAAATATTATGAACAATTCTCTCTCTATTGCTCCATATAGCAACGAAGAAAGATCTTTGAAAAAGAAGCAAATCCAAACATATATTACTCGTTGATAAAATTTAGGTTCCCTTTGCTACTCATAAACTTTTAATTTCCACATATCATTTACTCAATATTTACTGCTAGAAATACAAATACATATGACTATCTAACCTGAATAGCAACATCAACCATCGTCTTAGCTCTGCACTTGAAAGTCCCAGTAATTTCCATTACTTGGGATACAGACTCCTGATTAATATAACCAAACAATGAATTTTCATTAACCATTAGCAAAGTAAAGCAAATGAATCATCTTCGCTACTGTTTGGAGAAGTAGCTACCGTAACCTTTTCAGTCCAACAAAATAGAAGGTGATGATAACATAATCCTGATGCGTGTTAAGCTAGTAATTTCTAGTGCAAAAAATACAGAAGAGAAAAATAAAATAAAGTAAAACAAACCTTTTTATTTTTAGAAGTGCGTGTTAAGCTAGCAATATTCAGTGGCAGCGTACTTTCTATACTTGCTCAAAGCTAATATTATTCCAAGAAAGGTAACTAAAAAATTCTTGAAAACATGATTTAGAAGAAAGTTCATACAAATAGTTGAAATAGCAAAAGCCAGACAAATAGGTTTCAACTGTCAGAAAACTGAACGGAAAGAATCCTATCAACATGATGTAGTTCTCAAAATATAGGAGGGGCGATGGACGCGGGGCGAAAGCTCCTGGAAGGCCAAGGAGAGATCAAGGCACAACCAAATCTCTGTGGGTAAGGCTACCCAATTGGAAATAAATAGCTCGTGAACAGTGCTTAAAGCAAGGAGGGAAGCCGGTAACAGCCACCCTTTATATAGGGTATAATATTAGACATATACAGAATCTCACCAGCAGTTCAGAGATGCAACAAGAATGCTACCATACACATTACCTGGCTCTTCTTATCTGAAGTAGGAAAGGTGTGATATTGTGTAACTATACTGTTAGAAGTAAAAAGAATAAAAATTCAAAACTACCTATGCTGAAAAATAAACTCGGTATAGAACAAACCTGAACAGAACTTACTGCAACATTTTCTTAAGACTTGTTTGTTGTTCTCAAATTTTGACTGCTCCTTCCGTAATAACAGCCAATTTGTTATTAAAGGTTATCAGCACGTTTTTACTTAGCTGCACATCATATCTTGATCCTGGTACAGTAGATTGCATAAGCCACATAATATACAATTAATTGAATAACAAATAATAATATTATCCATCTTACTGCGGAGAAAAATAAGAATATCCTTCAAGGTTAAACAAGTGTCACTTCATTGATGATCACCAAATTAACTAAAGTTCACCCCGGCTAAAATATTACTGTAAGAAGATGGATGAGAGAACCCAAGGAGTGGTTGAACCCAAAATTTTGTATACTTAGTGTGGTAAACAAAATACAAATTTAATAGTTGGAGTGTACTACTTAGTACTTACACGTTCAACTAAGTTTGGCAAGCACCTGCCAAACTTAAATTCAAAATCGTCTTCAATGTAGAAATGATCAAACTGCTAACATATGGTGTAGCAGTCGTCAAAGCTCCCTGAATTTGTAGAGTTTAGGGTATCATGGTGTAGCAATCGTCTTCAAGTCAGAATTTGGAGAAGTAGGAACCCCAAAAAAAAATAGCTAAACAATATATCAATCATAACTTGTGTTGTAGGATATCATGGGATAGTAGTAGGAAGCAGTTGCATATTACTTTATGGGATCAGGTAACTATAATATTATTATATCATTATAATATAGTTGTACCATTGAATTCTTCAAAAATGAAAATGCATCGATCGCTTGGAACCACACGATAACTGAGTATCTACAAATCAAATGTTGTTGTATCTTCAATGCAACTAAGAGCCTCAGAAATTCTCAGAAGAGTAAGCATATGCTTGACAAAAGCAAATTTGATTCATCATATGTTGCTTATCAACATACTTTTGTGCAAAACAGTGAGGAAAAAAAGGTACTTGACCTGTGGCGTGCATCCAATAGAAATCCCACCAATCAAATGAACGACGAACGAGGGCTTGGGCCTCAACAATCACCACCCTAGCATGACAAAAGATACGGCAATGGTAATAGTGGACAACGCTTCCCAAACGCAACTTGATTTCGGTCCAATCTTATGTCCTCGCTAGACTGCTTCGCTGCCTCCATAAGCACCCTGCATGCAGGCCGCAGCGGTAAGAGGTTAGACTGAGAGAGCATGTGGGGAACGGACGGGAAAGCGCGGAATTCTGCATTACCTACCTTTTGATGTACGAGTAGACTTGTATCGATCCGTCCGAAGGTGCGGCCGTTTGAGCCGGAGTCGGAGCAGCCACACAGTCCTCAAACTCGACAGTCAACACGGACGAGAGTGCCAACGGCTGGACAGGAGGAAGACCATAGATCGAGGCGTCACGACGACCCGACACGAGGGATGCCATGGATCCGCCCACGTCGGCTGCTGGATTTGAGGTAGGCCACAGCAGGAGCTCGCGGAGGCCGACGATTCAGATCGGGCGCGGAGGGAAGGGCCATGGCGCCGCCGAGCCCCATGGATCGGTAGGCCACAACAGCAGCTCGAGGTGGCCGACGATTTAGATCGGGTGCGGCAACGTGGAAGGGCCATGGCGGCGCTGGCGTGCTCGGCGACGACCACCGATGGGAGCACCGATCTGGCGATGATCTTTTTTTTTAGAATAATCTGGTGATCGTCTCCCAGTTTGAGTCGTCCATGTTGGGACGGCCCATGTGGCGCGGCCCAGGTAGGCGCGGGAGGAAAGAGAGTACCACGAGACGACAAAAAGTACGACGAAAGTACTGGGGAGAAGGGGGAACACGTTCCTTCTTTTTAAGTAGTAGAGATTTACCGCGAATTTCATAATATCCCCACGTACTGATAATGCATGTTATCTCAACGATCTCTTGGAATGCCATCATGGACCAGAAACGACACTGAATAATAAAGAAAAAACCAGATGATGAATGGCACCACACCTTTCTTTGGGTTAGGGTCATCTGGATAACACTGAAACCTCATTGCTTCCCTTGTAGCAGTAGTTATCTATGACACAGAAGGACACTTGGTTGGCCGAATCAACCGGACAGCCGCAGCTCCGGCTTGCCCGCGTACTCTTGGTAGCAAAGTCCTTGAATCTGAAAATCGACGAATCAAACAATCACACTCCAATATTTCAGTTTCCATATATTTGCTACGAATTTCATTAGTTCCACATCATGTACATTCTCTTATCTAAATGATACTGAACATGTGAAGAAGTTCTTCTTGTGAAGTGCATAGGTTTGTTCTTCAAAAAAGGAAGCTTCAAATGTGCAGCCAAAAAATATAAGGCATTTGCTCTGATAGAGCACCTTCCATTTCTGTGTTTACAGGCAGAGTGTGAAATACAAAATTTCCTCATTAGTTTCAGAAGTATAGGAGTTACAACATTAGTGATAGGGCACTCATCCATGTAAACACAAACCTCCCATGCGCTTGGGAAGATGGAGGACGAATTCCAGAATCAGTTGAGTTAGCGCAGGGCTGTATTCCATGCATTGAGATAAATAAAATTCTTGTTATTCTTTGAAAGATAACCTCATGTTAAACTATGGAGCTCAGGTTCCTATCAGGTTTTGAAATCGTCTACTAATAAATTGGGTAAAAAGAGCTAACATGCGTATATACTGAACAATGCCTACTGTAGACTCAGTCAAACTTATAAATCTACAGATACGTATACGAGAGGTCAGTAAAAGATCAAACAAGACATGCAGATTATTGAGTGGGAGAAAAACTGAAGGCAATTGCTCCCCACAAAAGTACTGCTACACTCTTAGTCCTATGAACTATCAGCAATCACCCGCAAGATTCAGAACCATTAACCAGCATCATGGAAAATGAGGTTCTCAGGTCGTTGTAAAACAAACTCTAAATTAGCTAATCTATCCTAAAACTGAGAGACAGAGTCTTCATAATAACACACTACACAAATCTACCTAAAAGCGGGTCTGGTTTTAAGCATAAAAATTGAGAAGAAAAACGTAAGGAAGTACCCCGGCCTACCTTGATGTAAGGAAGCCATCCGGGTAGCTGATGCGGGGATGGAAGGATGCGGGGCTCGCCGGACGCCGGCGATAGGGAAGATGGTGGTGGCGGCCGGCGCTAGATGTAGGAGAAGCGGCGGCAGGAGCAGTGGTGGTGGCCAGGCGCGTTGGATCCGCGGGGTCTCAGGCCAGCTGCGCTCGTGGTCCTTCCTCCGGTGGCTAGGGATGTAATCTTGTACCTTCACCGACCAGATCACCACCTCTATCAGATCTTAGGGAGGCCATATAAAAGTGCACACAGATTGAAACGAGCAAAACTTCAGGTACCGGGGATGGGCTGAGGTCACCGAAGTCACCAGATGCCGCTACTGTTCGACATGATAGAACAAAAGCAGATCACGCCGTCATTTGCCACCGATTCGGCCGGCTGACCACACCGCCGCCGATTTCATCTCCTCGAGCAGCGCGGAGACGTCACAGCCGGCCCCCACGAGGCGCTTGATCCAGCCGCAGGCGATGGCGGTCAGTAGCTCCATGGTCTCGCCGTCGACGAGGCGTCGCGGCCCTCCTACGCGAAGTAGACGAGCACGAGCTGGATTTCCCGCAGGGAGAGGTCGGCGAGTGGGGCCTTGTCGTCGGCCGCTGCGGTGGGCTCACGTTGTAGGTGCTCGATGGCGGCGGCCAGGAGCCCGCGCCGAGGCGCAGGGGGCAGAGGGAGACGGCGGCCGGATGCGGGGAGGCGAGCGAGACGTGCGTGAAGGCAGCGGTCGGATGACGAGCTTTGCGGGCGGTAGGGTTTCAGGTCCGGTTCAGTGACGAGGTAGCTGGGCCGGCCCAGGTGAGCCCGTGCGGAAAAAAATGCTCGGCGATGGGGAGAATAGAGAACGACCAAAAGGATGACCAAAGTAGGGGAAGAAGGGGGAACACGTTCCTTCTTTTTAAGTAGTAGAGATAGAGATAGAGATAGGCTGCTATGCACACTACCAGTCTACCAAAATATGAATCTACAGTTCTGAAAAAGATTATTGAATTGTACAGGTGCGGTCAAGAGTAAAATACATCGGTAATACCGGAACTTGGAGACCTAAATCAATACGATCGCCGACCTATTGAATACGCAACGTACCATAACTAAATATATGACGCAGTGCTCGTCTAAGTCACTGGGCTATGATACAACTTTGTATTCGCTGACATGGAGGGGTTGACTGGTGATTTGTTTTGCAAAAATGACCCCTCAATCCTAATTCTCCCCAGCACGCCTTTGCGCTTCACTGTCCACCCCAGGCTGCCGCGGTTCTGCCTCCGCCGTCGTTCTTCCCCGCATGCCGCAACCGTGCCTCCTAGCACGCCGCCGCCGTCGCCCTCCTCGCAACCGCCCGAGCAAGGAGATGTGGCGCGAGGTGGCCGAGAGCTCAAGGGGCTCCGGAGCAGTGGAAGGCTCCTGGACGCGGCGTGAACCGGCGGCGAGCTAGCCGCGCTAAAGCGAGACGGGACGCGGATGACGCCCGCGTGCGCTCGCCAGAGAGCAGCTTCGGCTCCTTGCGATGCGGTCGTCCAAACTTCGCTCAAATAAAAAGCCGACACAATCTGTATAAGAAAAGTCAGACAATCACATAGACATCACCAGTTCAGAATGGGACATCAACAACAACAGTATTCGTCTCTGAACTTCACAGACCATATTTCTGAAATGAACTTGCATCACACTTAGAGGCCACACACTGAAAAGTGCAACGCTGTAGCCTGTAGGCTACACACTGAACTTCAGTCACACCAAATCTGCTAAACTATAGTAAAAGCAGATGACTTGCAAGTTCAGTTGACAATCAATTTCATAAGCTAACTGGTAGTGATTTGAGATGAGATATTCCTATACAGAAAAGTGTTATATATATATTTCTACCGTAAGTGACAAGAACAGCTAAAGTGAACTTTATGAAATCTGAAGCAATTGCATAGTTTTACATATATTATATATGTAAAACTATGCAATTGCTTCAGATTTCATAAAGTTCTCTTTAGCTGCTCTTGTACAAGGAAAACAGCAAGTACTCACATTTCGAGAACATGCTGGAAACAATCGTTGGCGTAGACCTTGTCCTGGTCCGCCTCCATGAGCACGCGGCCGAAGAGGTGGTGAGTAGGTCGATGCTGCTGGGCTGCGGGCGACCATCTGATCGAACACAAACGGAGCTTCGTCGAGGCGGCCCGTGCTAGCGATCGACCAGCGGCGGCCGGGGGACGAGGAGAAGTTGAGCGCCACAACCTCGCCGGAGGCGCCGCAGGACATGCCCATCCAGAGCTAGCGCGCTGTCTTCCCCCATCCTCGCTCGCCTCCTTCATCAACGTAGCCCGCTGAGAACTCCCGGCCAGCGCACCCTCCCTCGCTGCGGCGGAGGACGACTGCAGCCCGCTCCGCCTAGCCGCCGAATACCGCCACGGCCATATCTGGGATGCCCGCGCCGTGCTGCATCCGCTCAACCTGGACGAGTCCCGCATCGTCGGGCTCGGAGCTCGCGGCAGCTACAATGAAGGAGGAGAAGGTGGCGGGGCGGGTGCTGCCACCGCGCCGGCGGCGAGGTGGGACAGGAGGAAGGGGTCGTGGTGGAAGAGGAATTGGGTACTTTATCAATTTGTTCTTTTAACAACTTAGCGCAGTTTGTTTTAATTATTTGAAAACAGTTTCTATGGATGGTACGAGGCTGACAGGCGGGGTCCACATCCTGCCATGTCAGCGAATACATTGCTGTACGGTGAGTCAGTGACCTAGATGAATATCAAGCCGTATTTAGTTACCATATATCACATATTTCTAAGGTCGATGACCGTATCGATTTGCCTCTCCAAGTTTTGGTACCGTCGATGCATTTTACTCTACGGCAAACTCCACGATTGTAAGCCGCTGGACACTTGGAAAATCAGGAGACTACCACATGTGATTATTCGGTGTTTCCACAACAGAAACACTCCGCAAAGTTTATTCCATGTGGTAGAATTTCTTTGGATGGCCTGTAATATTGCTGCAGCTAGATTTCTAGAGGGATACGGGACACAACTCTCCGGTGCTGGATGAAGTTAGGCTGGTTCTACACGTGTCCGTGGCCAAATAGTGAGGGTATGCGAGCGGTCCTGGGATCTGCAACGAGAAGTTCTAGAAGATATTGTTGAATGGCCAATTCTTGCAGATATCCGAACATGAACAAGACTCTTCGTCTAGTTCCCGATGTCATCCAAGCCCAGGAACATTTTAGCATCACATCCGAAGAACATGTTCAGAGCAATGATAGTGAATTTTTGTATCTTTTCCTTTGTCTTTGCAAAATTTACTGTTAGCTGAGAACTTTCCGTTTGATGTATGCTTCCTTTTATTCCATGGCGGTAGGTGCACATGTACATGTTTTGTTGGACGAAGGCTATTTATTATTTTTCCCGTGACCATTGGCAGGAAGCATGCGGTTTCATTTATATGGTCAATTTAATCCTATTGTGTATTTCTGGCTCTAGTGTTTTTGAAGCATCCAAGTTAATTAGTCAGTGCGGTTTGGTACCATCTTATAAACCTTAACTTTTCAATGCAACATTCCACCTAAAAACCAGATCTGGCCTTACCAACAAGATCCTTAGTGTGACAAGCAAGTATGTGAACATAGATCATCGTATTTCAAGACAACAATTTGTGGTACAGCAAGAAGAACAAAAAAAATAAACCATCCGAACAAGTTGTTACCACAAACTAAACAAACCTACCGTGCATGCGCTAAAAAAGCAACCAAAATTCGTCGCAATACCGCACAGATATAAGCACATTCAATCCTATGACCTTGGATTCGAGCCTTACCGCCATTGTTGTCCTTGCGGAGTAGCTTGAACCCGGGAAAAAACATGTCTGGGTCGATGTCATTGAAGGCTTGCTCGATGAAGCCCTCGATTTCCTGCTCTCATGTCGTTGTCCCGGTGGTTTTTGATTTGCCGGCGGCAGTACAACCTCCGGTGGCGAGAGGGGAGAGAAGGGAGAGGAGAGGACATGAGAGTGAGAGGGGAGAGAGGGCGGTGATGTGATATATGGCGCGCTTTATCGATTCGTCGCGGCGTCACCTGCTCGTCCCGAAGCGTGCATATTTATTCCCACGTTGCGCTCACCAGCGCTTAGACCTGGAGGAACGGTGGAATCGAGCGTGCTTCGCTGTCTTACTTTGCCTACATCTAGTCTGGTTTAAGAAACATGCTATGCATGGATTTTTTTCGAGTGGTCTATCAAACGACACAAATTTTGGTCCAGCTCAATCGAGAAACGACTTCGCAAGCAACTAACCACGCTCCTAGTCTTCAAGCAGGTCCACGGAAGCAGACAAGGCTGATGGACGGTGCAAGTGACAGGAACGGGGCCAGCACTAATGATGTACATATACTACTTAATAATTATGTGTATGTATTGGGTTTCTACAGGAAAGCAGTCTGGTGGCCACCTAGTGCACCGCTGATCTCGGACAACACAGCATCCGCTTCAGTGCGTGGATTCCCTCGTGCTCGGAAGCGACGAGCAGCGCCGCAGTCTCGGTGGGAGCACACAACTCGAGAACTGACCCAACATGCTGCTGGAGTGAGAAGCTCATCGCTAGGAGAGGGAACAGGTCACCATGCAACACGTGAATGGCTTATCTATGAATTCCCAAGGCCTCCCAAGCCCATGACCCGGCCGGGCTGCTAATATTTTCATCTCACGTTCAATGGTCAGGTTCAAAACATGGGAATGAATTTCTTCTCTCTTCATTCGTCCATTTTCCGGAAGGAATCGTTGTATATGATCGATGCCCTTTTTATACCAGATACGGTGGATGCGCACCTGTTATCACCAGATTTTGGCTAAATCAGGAGGTGGGCCGCGATCAAGATGGGCTTGGAAGATTACACATGGAAAATCTACGAAGCGGCCTTGCACGGAGAATTTGGGCTAAGTTGCCCGTGTATCTTTATGGTAGATTGTATATTAGATTAAAAGTTAGAGTTTATCTCGTGCACGGTTTAGTGCACGCCCACATTAGAAAGTCCGCTGGACTATAAATATGTACCTAGGGTTTATGGAATAAACAACAACTCACGTTCAACCCCAAAACAAACCAATCTCGGCGCATCGCCAACTCCTTCGTCTCGAGGGTTTCTATCGGGTAAGCGACATGCTGCCTAGATCGCATCTTGCGATCTAGGCAGCACAAGCCCCACGTTGTTCATGCGTTGCTCGTATCGAAGCGCTTTTGATGGCGAGCAACGTAGTTATCATTAGATGTGTTAGGGTTAGCATTGTTCTTCGTTTAAGTATGCTTACGTAGTGCAACCCTTGCATATCTAGCCGCCCTCACGCCTATCTCAGGTGTGGGGGCGGCACCCCGCTTGATCATTATTTAGTAGATCTGATCCGTTACGGTTGCTCCTTGTCCTACAAGGATTAGTTTAATATCTGCAATAGTTAGGCCTTACAAAGGGGGGGAATCCGAGTGGCACGTAGGGTGGCGTTCGCAAGTCCTAAACGGGATGTTCCGAGGATCAACTTCATGTTGGTTTTTAGGCCTTGTTTAGGATCGGCTTACGAGCACCGTGCGTGGCCGCGAGGCCCAACCTGGAGTAGGATGATCCGATTATGCGGTGAAAACCCTAAATCGTCGTAGATCTCATTAGCTTCATCTTGATCAAGCAGGACCACCAAGTATTCGTGCACCCCGTACGAATCATGGGTGGATCGGCTCTTTGAGCCGATTCACGGGATAACCCGAGAGCCGATCGAGGCTCGTATTTAATGTTTACATGTATGCCCCGCAGAAACTAAGCGAGGCATCCCCATCACCTTCCCGACCAGTGTATAGGTCAGGTGGCACGCCCTGCACTTCGCATCGCCGCGTGTGACCAGAAGAGCATTGCGGGCCGTCGCTCGGAGGGGTCTCAGCCAGCCGCAGCTCTAGGCTCTTCCCGGCTCTACGGTGTTGACAAGGCCGCTGCCCGCCGGTGGGTTTTGGCAGTCAACACATTCTGGCACGCCCGGTGGGACCAAGATCTACATCAACCACATCGCCATCTGCATCTGAGATGGCGGGCGGCACGCCAGTCACGTGCGATGAGATCAAAGCCATCCTCGAAGCCGAACTCATCGGCTCTTCCCACCAAACCCACTCCCATGGCGTCAGGGGGAGGGGTTCCACGCCCGAAGGCGCCCTCGATGGGATAGATCTCTCCACCCCGTCGGAGGAGCGCACCAGGTCGCTGAAGCATGGGGATCTGCCCAAGGAGCTCAGAAGGAAACATGACGGAATCAAGGCAACCCTTGGAGCCGAACTCCTCGGCTCCTCTGAGAAGACCCGGCCGCACAATATCAAGCTCGGTAGAAACCCACGTTCGGGGCCCGGTGTCGACACGGTGGATCTCAGCCACCCCATAGGTCAGCCAAAGTTTTCCTTTGGTGTCAATATGGCAGGATCTGCAAACCGCCATGACAAAGAGGAAACAGAAAGCAGCCACTCCCGTGGCAAGGATGAAGAGGGAGCCGATCCGCGCGACCAACCCCAAGGTGAGGACAGGCGGTACCTGGCAAGGGAGGGAATAAGAAGCATGCGGTATCAACGCCCACGCTCCAAGCACCCTCTCAACAAATACGAGCAACACCACGACCGACGTCGGCGCTACGACGCGGATGATGAAAGGAATTTCCAATCTGATGCCGAGGTCGGAAGGTACCGCCAACATGGTAGAAGCAACGACGGGTACGATCGTCGCGCCGAAGGAAGGCCAAGGGGGCAGAGTGACACGGATAAGCACTGGGACTGCCCGTTCTTCAAACATTGCTGGGACTCAGGAATGAGCCGATTGCCAACAATCGAGGACTGCCCAGAATGCAAACAAAGAAAGAAGGGTGCCGCTAACGTGTCTGTGTTCAGCCGGCTAGGGCCTTTCCCGTATCGGAACAAGCATGCTGAGTCCACCCAGATGGAAGATCTCGAGGAGCTAGAGGACGGCGGTGAAGAATACAAATATCATCAGCCCAGATGGTGCCCTGATGGGCTCAGCCGTTCCCAGAAGCAAAGAGTCCAGCGTCTGCGTGGGTTGGAAGAAGCTGAAAGATTATACCTGCGCACGCTAGGGAAGGCACGGCCTGATCTGGCCGCCAAAATTCTGCGAACCCTGGACGAGGAAGGTCAGCCACAAAGAAAAGAGTGGCGCCCCAAACAGAGAAGAGCCGATGATGAAACATCGGCTGGCACAAATATGGTGTTTATCCTCCCTTCGGAGTTCAGCGCTCCAGGATTAGATGAGACATCCGTGGCACAACTTGACTGCGGCCCACGGCCGGTTATCTTTGAGAAGCCACGGGAAAGGAGCTATAGGCATCTGAAGGCCCTGTACTTAAGAGGATATATCGATGGGAGGCCTGTAAATAAGATGCTGGTGGACACCGGAGCGGCAGTGAACATCATGCCGTACTCTATGCTACGACGGCTGGGACGCTCGAGTTCGGATCTAATCAAGACTAACGTGACGTTGAGCGACTTCAACGGCCAAGCGTCCGAGGCACAAGGAGTTCTGAACGTGGATCTGACCGTAGGAAGAAAAACTATCCCTACGACGTTCTTCATCGTCGATAGCACGAGCAGATTATGCTTGTGTTGCTCGGGAAGAGATTGGATCCACGCTAACTGCTGCATTCCCTCCACGATGCACCAATGCATAATACAGTGGGATGGTGATGAGGTAGAGGTCGTCCAGGCCGATGACTCGGCCGAAGTTTCAACGGCTGGCATGAACGCATGGGAAGCAGCAGGCCAAGAACCCCTCTCAGGCATCAACTTGAACGACTGCGAGCGCATCGATGTGACAAAGGGAAGGGTTAAGCTAGTTTTATCCACTGGCCTGACCATGTAGTTGAAGCCAAGCGATGTGCAACTTGGTGAGGCTGATTCTTGCGATCGGTCCCAAGGGTCTATGAAGGAACATTACAAAACCTTCACCGAGCAAACAACGTGGAGGCCGATTCCAGTAATCGGCCGTGAGTATCCTCGCCATCCATACTGCCTGGGTTCAACACATAATCCAACAGAGCCGATGTCATCAATTCTTTTGACAGAATCGGCTCGGGGGGGCGCCCAAGTGAATAAAACACGAGGATATGCAGTAGAAGAGTCTCATCCTTTGATGATGGATATTGGAGTATGGGCGCCGATACACAAGTCCGCCGAGGAAAAAATTCGAAAATTTTCAAGAATAGCCGATGCACAGACATCGACTTAAGAACAGGGGGCTAGTTCCCTCCAAGAGATGTTGCGCCCAGAATCTGGAGGGCGTCAGAAATGCGAAGACGTTCTCACCGGAAGTTGCTTCAGCCTGCCAAAGATGATGAGCTGATCTGATCAGCAAGGCGCAAGGTTTGGACTGAAGAAGCTCGGGGGAGGGCGGCTCGCCCTGAAATTCCCTCACTCTAAAGAGCCGATTTTGGTGAATCGGTTGATACGGCGTTGCGAGTTGGAAACCAAGGATGATCGACGTGATCAGCTCGCTGCTATTCTCACCCGACTAAGGCCCGGGGGGCAGCTCACCTTGAAGGTTCTCTGCTCCGGGGAGCCGATTTTGTTGGAATCGGCTAAACTCTGCACCACAAGTTACCTGAAGAATGGTGCTTATGTTGCAAAATTATCATAGCCTGTTGGATCGGCTGTATGGACCCTCGTCGGAAGGGAGGTGATCGGCTGGTGGCCCTGCAGGATAGCTCTCTTGGACGAGGTTGAGCCCGCCCCGAAATATCAATGGTGAGATCCATTCTTTATCCTCGCCTTGGCTGAGGCTCGGGGGGCAGCTCGCCCTCGAGGTTTAACCAGCTCTGTCGAAGTAGGCTCACTCTTCGTGACGGCTCGTTCAAAAGACAGTGATTATGGTAGAAGGAAGCTGCCGGAGCTGAGCGAGCAGAATTCGGAGAGGATAATTTAAAGGAGACCTGACCGCTAAGTTCAACATGCCATCTTGAGAGATCTGCGTTTACAACTCATGGGATTTGCGCGATCAGGGCTTGGCCTTGTTTGGCATGGAGTTTGGGTCTGGGAGGATCTATCTCGAAATCTATCGTGAGAGACCGATGCGATGCCATCGGCTTGTTGGGCATTGTCCAGTTTGGCAATCGGCAGAATCAGAACGAAAGACAATCGGCTAAATTATCATAAAGGGAATCGGCAAAATCGAGTTGGGGAATTTCTTCATTGATAAGCCAGATTTCTTACATAGAAGAGCTGATTGCTCTCAAAAGGAGATACCAGGGGGATACATTGCCCCGTCTGCTACTGCTAGCCCTATGCTAAGGCCCTATCTAGGGGCCGCTGCTGCCCTCATCGTCGTCGTCGCCGTCGTCGCCACTGCCGGCGCTGCTCCCTGCCGGCTCGTCATCGCTGCTCCAGCGGCCGCCGATAGGACCCTCGTCGTCTTCATCCTCTTCGTCAGCGTCGTCGTCACTGTCGACGTCGCTGAAGTTCCCGGGCCAGAGGTGGCGGCGTTTGGTCGGCGGCTCGTCGGAGGAGCTGTCTTCATCCTCCTCCTCCTCTTCCTCCTCCTTCACCTCCTCGGAGGTGGTGAAGTCCGCCCAGGAGAGGCGGTCGTCTTCGCTCTCCTCCACCGCTTCCCCGTCAGCAAGGAAGCGGAGGTCGCTCTCCCCGTCGGTTTGGGATTTGTCATCCTCGGACCTGACGGAGGAGTCATGGTCCTCTTTGTCCCACTTCGTTGGGGCGAGGATGTCGTACGCCGCTTGCGTACCCCACGAGGGCGTCGACTCTCGGATGGGAGAGGACACGTGGGAAAGATCCGACGAAGAAGAAGAGGAAGAGGAAGAGGACATGGTTGCGAGGGAGGGTTTTTTGGAGTGCTAATGCGGAAGGGGTGAAGAGGAGAACTGTTCGATGCGGTTAAATAAAAGGAGGTGGGGGTTTTAATTTTCGAGCAGTTCTCGAGGACATGGTGCCAAAACTGTCAAATCGTGCAGAGAAGTTGGGAAGGCAAGTCGTCATGATGAAGCATGCTGCGACAGTTCCGCTCTGCCGTGACACGACCCCTCTGAGAAAAAAAAATACAGAGTGGTTTTGAAATTATCATTACCAAAACCAGGGGGGCATGTGTTATCACCAGATTTTGGCTAAATCAGGAGGTGGGCCGCGATCAAGATGGGCTTGGAAGATTACACATGGAAAATCTACGAAGCGGCCTTGCACGGAGAATTTGGGCTAAGTTGCCCGTGTATCTTTATGGTAGATTGTATATTAGATTAAAAGTTAGAGTTTATCTCGTGCACGGTTTAGTGCACACCCACATTAGAAAGTCCGCCTGGACTATAAATATGTACCTAGGGTTTATGGAATAAACAACAACTCACGTTCAACCCCAAAACAAACCAATCTCGGCGCATCGCCAACTCCTTCGTCTCGAGGGTTTCTAGCAGGTAAGCGACATGCTGCCTAGATCGCATCTTGCGATCTAGGCAGCACAAGCCCCACGTTGTTCATGCGTTGCGCGTACTGAAGCGCTTTTGATGGCGAGCAACGTAGTTATCATTATATGTGTTAGGGTTAGCATTGTTCTTCGTTTAAGTATGCTTACGTAGTGCAACCCTTGCATATCTAGCCGCCCTCACGCCTATCTCAGGTGTGGGGGCGGCACCCCGCTTGATCATTATTTAGTAGATCTTATCCGTTACGGTTGCTCCTTGTCCTACAAGGATTAGTTTAATATCTGCAATAGTTAGGCCTTACAAAGGGGGGGAGGATCCAGTGGCACGTAGGGTGGCGTTCGCAAGTCCTAAACGGGATGTTCCGAGGATCAACTTCATGTTGGTTTTTAGGCCTTGTTTAGGATCGGCTTACGAGCACCGTGCGTGGCCGCGAGGCCCAACCTGGAGTAGGATGATCCGATTATGCGGTGAAAACCCTAAATCGTCGTAGATCTCATTAGCTTCATCTTGATCAAGCAGGACCACCAAGTATTCGTGCACCCCGTACGAATCATGGGTGGATCGGCTCTTTGAGCCGATTCACGGGATAACCTCGAGAGCCGATCGAGGCTCGTATTTAATGTTTACATGTATGCCCTGCAGAAACTAAGCGAGGCATCCCCATCACCTTCCCCGACCAGGTATAGGTCAGGTGGCACGCCCTGCACTTCGCATCGCCGCGTGTGACCAGAAGAGCATTGCGGGCCGTCGCTCGGAGGGGTCTCAGCCAGCCGCAGCTCTAGGCTCTTCCCGGCTCTACGGTGTTGACAAGGCCGCTGCCCGCCGGTGGGTTTTGGCAGTCAACAGCACCAAGGTTTATTGAATGAACACTACTTATTAATTGTCTCGTGGCAGTTGGCAGGGAGCATGTGGTTCCACTGAAAGTTAGTTTAATTATCTACTGTAGTGAAATTCTGGTGCTCGAATTAATGGAGCATCAATGTCAGTTCCACTGCTCAAGTTTATAAACCCTCTTTTTTCCATCCATAAGGAAAGTTGCATGTAATATATTACTGCAGGAAAGAGAGGCCATGTCGGCTAAAGTACAAGGCGGATTACAACAAAGAGAGGGGAAGAGTAATGTAGAGTCGAGCGCCAAACAACTAAAACAGAAGGGAACCTTCCCTGACGACCGCTACCTGAAACCAGGACCAAATAAGCCAAGAACCTACAAATATTATGCAGATATAATAATAGGAAACAACCCCTACTCGCGACCGCCCACTGCCGAGCCTCCAATTTGATCTTGTCGATGCTATGCTGAATGGGTTTATATTATTTTTAAACACCCTCCCTTTGCTCTCCCTCCAAATGTTGTAAGCCACTAGCATAAGAGGGGAAGGGCTGCGCCGGTGCTCCCCCTAAACTAAGTTGAAGCGTTATAACTAGTTTTTTTTTTCTGTGTTGGGTCCGCCAAAACCCATATTCAGCCCATGTATACCCGTCTATACTAATACGATATGTGTACGCTGTGTAAGAAGAAGAAACAAATGTCGCATGACTGGTTAACGATCTCATCCGTCTAAGTACTGCCCCACGTCATGTGTATGCCTTGTTTTGAAACAGTAGGTACGTACAAAAATACGGTACAACAAAACGCGGACCATACGGGTCTGTACTGGGCAGATGGTGGACCTACACTGAAATTACGATCTTGTCTCCGCTTACGAACAGGTATAGAAAGATCACCGTTATTATTTTTTACTCTTCCAGATTTTTTCTAAAGGAGGAGCACCGAAGCAGAAGTGTAACACGGCTGCTCAACCCATTACCCATGATCGAACACCAAATGATGCGAATGACCGAAAAAACACACAAACGGGTGTTTTGCATTCTCGTCTGCTGATTTACAGTACTAGAAGAAAATGCGAGCTTCGCCTCGCCGGCTGGCACGGGGTCTGCATGGTTTTCATTGTTGTTTCTGGGCTTGCCTTGGTCTTAACGACACACGCTTTCTAACCCGGTATAACTATCAAACACCAATCTCCAAGCAGTCACTGCATTGTATATTGACACTCACTTCCATAGATGGAGCACGTTATACTTTCATGTCCAAAACAACGACATGGGTGGGAACAGTTCATCCTCTACGATGTAAAATAGTAAATATCTAAAATACATAAAATTTTATCATCCTGGCTTATTTTTTTGAAGGAGGAGCACCGGGGCAGAAGTGTAACACGGGAGTTAACTCGTCTCTGCTGCACACTGTAAATTTTCTCTGTATACTTTCTCCATCAGCTGCGTAGATTCTGATCTGAGGCTGGCACAACCTGATGAAATCCTGCTCAACCCATTACCCATGATCTGATGCGAATGACCGAAAAAACACACAAACGGGTGTTTTGCATTCTCGTCTGCTGATTTACAGTACTAGAAGAAAATGCGAGCTTCGCCTCGCCGGCTGCATCTGATTTTGCCACGGGGTCTGCATGGTTTTCATTGTTGTTTCTGGGCTTGCCTTGGTCTTAACGACACACGCTTTCTAACCCGGTATAACTATCAAACACCAATCTCCAAGCAGTCACTGCATTGTATATTGACACTCACTTCCATAGATGGAGCACGTTATACTTTCATGTCCAAAACAACGACATGGGTGGGAATAGTTCATCCTCTACGATGTAAAATAGTAAATATCTAAAATACATAAAATTTTATCATCCTGGTAGATATAACTTGCTGAAGGCTGACGGGGGTTTGTTTTACTCCCTGAAAGAGTTCAACACTGCTGGGGGATATTTTCTGTGAGTTGAATCTCCAGGGTCTTCTTCCTGGTAGATGTAATTTCTGGATCTGGTTTCGGGGGGGACGGGGGACGGGGGAAGCAAACGAAGAAGAATGTACGGCCAGAGAGGGGACTGTAACACAATTTCTTGGGGCGGGGGTTGATCTTCCTATGACTGGGTCCCACCGCTTTTTGTCCGGACGCTCGGCTGGTGCCACCCTGTGTTCCCGGGCGACGGCACGTGGTGGTCCACGTTCTTTCTATTTCGGGAAGTAAATACCGTACGGAAAAGGGAAGATACCGGACCTAACGTTAAGTTAAATCTAGGTTGACCTGAATGTAGTCGCGTCCTAGAAAATAATGCTTGCCATCGTGAAGAGAGTGAAGTCGCATGAAAGCACAAAACCAACAAATAACTAGATTCCCAACCTTGCAAAAAAAAACTAGATTCGAATACAGAGTAGAAGTAAGCACCACACAAAAAAATATAATTGCAAACCAACATCTAAAAAAGTTCTAAAGGATCAATACCATGTTCTATGTTAGTGAATGACTTCATCGGTACATGGTCTAATGGGGTGGCCCCGTTAAGTCTAGTCTAGTACTTTAGGAGCAGTGATATAGATTTTTTTTATTCCAGAACGTTTTACCCAACAAATTATTCTTGGTTTTAGAGGACAATCGGTGAAACCGGACAGATACTATCTGAGGGTTCCTCGATGAACGTTTGCACCCCGTGGTTTGGAGTGGTTTGGGATAGAAAAATCAACCTTGCTGTCAACCAAATGAAACAATCCTCGACTAGGCTGATCCATTATTGGTCCCTATCATGGACGATGGCCATGTATAAGGGGATTTTCTCCATCAGTTAGTGCATGTGATCAACAATAATTGCGATACAAATCGTTGTCTTCGTCAACCTCCGAGTTCCCGTCTTGTGGAACCATGGAGTGCGTCTATGTTTACCCCCCCCCCCCCCTCCCTTCATACCTACTAGCATGGACGGAGTGTGTGTGTGTGTGGCTTTAAAGGATGAGTGACGATCTAGGCAATGGTAGGCGAGATGCGCGTCGTTCGATCGACACAAGTCAGGAGCATGTGTGTCCTGGCTGTGTGTTGCCGACACCTATTTAAGGAGGGCATGCTTTAGATTTTCCAGTTTTTCTCAGCACTTTTGTTTTATTTTCGTTGGCTCTTTTGGTTTTATTTTTGTTTAATGCAACCAAGGGCAGTTGAAAAAAACTTCTCTTTTAGGTAGGTTTTTGTCACTCCTATATATCTTCACCTATTTTTTCTTTTGAAACGGAGGCAAAACGCCCCAATATATATCTTCACCTATAACAACCAGTAAAGCTCTACCGTTCCATTCGCTCACAAGGAAAACTCTCACGTACCTACCTATTTATCCTTTCACACTTCCTGCTGTAAAATAGGTGGCAAATACCCAAGCATAATATAGAGAGAAACGAATGGAGAGCGTGTAGGGATAGGAGACAGCGGAAAAGAAGCACATGTTGGTAAGAGACTTTGCCGAGCTAATGCTCCTCAGCGAGCAGGATTTTCTCGGAAGGGGGCGAGTGGAGCTGTGGACACCTGTTTAAGGAGGGCATACTTTTTGATTTTCTTGTTTTTGTCTGTTCTTTTGCTTTCTTTTTGGGATGTAATCTGCTGGCAGGGTCTTCTAGCCCTACTTGTGTTCGATGCAATCAAGTGAGTTAAAAGAAACTTCACTCTGAAGTAGGTGTACTCTTCCCCTACATATACAACATAATCTTCACCTATAACAAGCAACAAAGATCTACATATTGTTCAATTCACTCGCAAGGAAAACTCTCACCTCCCAACTTTATCTTCCATGCTACGAAATAGGTGGCAATTACCCAAACATAAGACATGCCAATATAGAGCAACGAACAGAGAGTATGTGGGGATAGGAGACACCAGAAAAGAAGCACGAGCTGGTAAACGGTTTTGCGGAGCTTGCCTACGGAACTTCCTACAAATAATCAAGGCACATCGTGGAGCGGCGACGCTAGCCTTGCAGGGCAAAGACAAAATTAGCATATTAGCACCTCGTCTTTTCCGGTTATTCATCGGGATTCGCGCTAACGGAAGAAAGTCATCTGTCATGTCTCGTTCAATAACTAGATCATATCACCAGGCAGTGGCCACCGCAAGGAGGATCAGCAGCAGCTGCCAGCCTAACAGCAGTGGCTTGTGCAGGGGCGTCAGTTTCTCCATTTCTGGTAGATGCTGATGGATTCAAATTGGTTCACTTCATCTCATTGGTTGTAGCAGTCACTCTATATATTTTAGAGGACCTCCAACGAATCAAACTGCGTGCTTCCTCCGTCCAGACCGGACAGAGGGAGTACAATTTTTTGAAGAAACTACGGACTGTTGTTATGTTGTATGATAGAATCACAAGGGAAAAACTACCCCCTGTAGCCTGTAGGTACTAGAAACTATGCTCCTAATAGGAAATTGCTAATAACTAACAACCACAGCTTGTACAATCAGTACTGGGAATTGCATTGATTTACTACCCCAGCATAACATTAGCGACCTCTCCGAGCTACAAAAATACCCCTTGATTAACTGTGCATCAGAGAACTTAGTTAACCCCACAATAAACATAGTTTGCTCCCTCTTTTTTTTAAGAGTAACTGTACCGCCCCCACACACAACGGATTGTAAAACCACCAAAAGCGAATGTGCAGAATACCACCAGACTCCATCACTCCCTCGTGCTGGAAACTAGAAACTAACCCTTGACATTGTGACGAATAATGTTGCACCATCATCGTAAGCCTCCTTTGGTTCGACATCAGCTGGAACAGGCAGATATTTCGGACTTCCAGACGGTTGTCGTTGACAAACAAACTTGTGCCAACCTCCCCCGAGCATTCGTGCGTTGCCAATCCTCTGATGCATCTGGACTTCTCAGGTCCTGCTCTTCTCTGCCCTCATGAGTGCCACAGCCTAATTTCGGTTGGGAGATGCGCAGCAGCATACTTCTTGCAAATGGCCTGTTTCCAGACAGAAAATGTTGCATTAGAACAACAGGTTAGCTGAAACCTTAACAGGTTCAAGAAAATATAGTGAACAAGGACTACATTTCCTATCTCAAACGTGTGCCCAGAAAAGATTTGGACTTACTACAGCATAGACATTGTTGACACCAACACTGCCCTTGCTTATTATTGACACGTAAATGGGAACCTGGACTGAAGGGGGCAACATGCTTCTCCTGCTCCCTAGTCATACATACATGCAGTTGGTGATAATATGTAGAAAGGCTTTGAGGGACCTCTGGATTCATCAGACTCAAGAGATCATGAAGTGCTTTAAAACCATGGTTGTATCCTGAATAAGGAGCAATTTCCACTGAAACTTTTTAACACGAATCAGAAAGAGGGAGCTTAATGAATACCAAGTTGTTTCATTCTACCAATGGCGTCTTGATATTCCATTATATGCTTCCTTCTTAACGCGGATTGTCAGAACCGTCAATGGTGGAAACGTCAATAATAAGGTCTAAATGCAAACATATGATTCAGAAAGTAATGTTAATGCAGATAGCCAGAGAGAATCAAAATGTAACCTGAATCCTCGGATGAGTATTTTGTACTTGTCTTTCTGTCCTCAGTGTCTTCTCCGGTACAGAATCCTTAACAGTGAAAATGACAATAATAAAATCTAATATAGTGTATTCTGTGCATATAATTCAGAACATAATGTTGACGCAGAAAGAGAATAAAATGTAACCTGAATCCACAGAGGAGTATTTTGTGGCTGCCTTTTTATCCTCAGTGTCCTCTTCTGTACAAAATGTCAACAGTGAAAACGATGACAATATAATCTTATGTGATATAAACTGTATTGTGAACACATAATTCAGAAACTAATGCTAATGGGGAAGAGAATTAAAATGCAACCTGAATCCTCGGGTGAATATTTATGACTGTCTTCGCTATTTTTCTAGGATGGCCTGAGTTGCCCATTTCATATGTAGGAAATCTTTAGCTTCCCCATGATCTTGTGGTGTCACCGCAGGAGCTATTCAAAATATCAACATAATCCACACCTCTTTGTTGAGCATTACAAGTAACTTTGATGCCGGAACAAAAAACAATTTTTTCACAATAATCAGAATCAAGGACCAGAGCCTCAAAACAGGAGCGAATGTGAACAACAACGAGTCCTTCTCTTCTATGTGACGTGCATTTATAAATACATCCCGTCCACAGTGGAGGACTGTCTTATTCTTATGCTTGGAAACTTCATGGTTCTTGAGATCTGAACTCCGAAATGATATATGAATTTGTTTTGTATGATCTGTACAAAAAAATAGGGAAACATACATTGATATAAAATTATAAACAGAACAATTTCATAGTTTCCTACAATAATGACCAGAACAAAAAAAAATAAGATAATGCAATGTAAAAACTATGTTCTATAGACCGGTCATAAAATGAATTAACAAATGGAACTTGAATACATAATTAAGATTGAAAATTACCAGTCCACAATTAACCTGGAAATTGGAACACACAATGTTAAGCATCATCCTGAGCTTTGAAGTTCTTTCACTACAATGTTTCAGACCTACATAATTCACTGCTTATTTGGAATCCTAGAGTTTAACTAGAGACTTTGCTAGCACTAATGTTCTGAATGTATTCACTTCTGTGTGTTTGTGTAACACGAACAGAAGTACAATCAAGTTCATCCAACTAGTAATAAACTTACCCATAACAAATCCAACCAATCCTGCTCACTTGAGACACTCAGTGGCCATGTGCCTACGGAAACACTTCATCATTTCATCCAAATGGAATACATATATCTTGCACAAGATTTCTTCATTTGGGATGCTAGTCCAGCCATGTGCTGAAATTTGAAGCTAATGTAAGTTGCACATTTTAAAAAAAGCAACTCTTAACATTAGCACAAGGGTAATCTCTCCTTCCTAGAGAGTACATAATGTTCTCCAGTTATGCGGGTAGTAACTATACTGTATTTTACTCTTTACCCATTTTCTACCGGTTGAGCTCTTGTTTCTTCTACATTCAAAAATAATAATATACGCAGAGTCTTTCTACTGAAAACTGTACATATAGCACAGCAAAGCTGCAACCTTGCGACCCTACACTATGTTTATGCAGCAAGGAAGAAAAAATGCAAAAATAGCAGCACTGCCCAGTAAATGATGGAACAAAGCAAAGCAAGTAACTATGTTCTTATATGCTGACATCCAGCAACTTAGATTGTAACATTAAAGTGAACAGATGCACCTGATATGTCCTTTCCTTGCCGCAAGTAGAATGTGGGGAGAGAAGACAACTTACCATTGCAAAAACAATCGATGAGCTAAATGGCGATTTGGAGAAGGAATCTCAAAGGTACTGATACATATATATGTCGATTAAATGTATCACTTCCTTTGAAGTGGAAAAGTTCAATTTCTAGAGGATTTCAGTCTTTGGCAGGCATGGATTCATGATCTGCATGCAGTGGCTCGACATCATCCTCAGATGTTATTGCTTTTCGGCAATTTCTTATCATGTCTAACTTCCTCACTGCATTTTTCAACCTCCATTCAGGACTTTGATCCTTATATGAGGGAACAAAGCCCCTATCTTCTATATCATTGAGTAGTTTCTCTCCCTCCAGAATTCTGCCTGATGCATAGATGGCTCCAGCTATTGTGGTGTATGTTGTAAGGTTCGGTTGAAGTTGCTTAGATTTCATCTCTTCATAAAGATCTAATGCATCAGAAACACACTGATTCTTGCACAGACCTGTGATTAGAACATTATAGGTGACAACATCAATCTTCAATCCATACAACTCCATTGACCTTTTGAGGTCCAAAGCATCAACAATCTTGCCTTCTTTACACAGACCATGCATTAGGGTAGTGAAAGTAGCAATGGTTGGCACCAATCCTGCACGTATTATGCTACAGAAAACTATGATACCCTCTTCAACCTTTCCACATTTACTAAGACCTCTAACAATTGAGCTTTCAGCAACTTCAGCTGGCACAACACCAAGAGCTGCCATTTCCTCTTTAAGCCTGAATGCTCCATTGATGTCCCCAATCCTGCATTTTGCATTGATTAAGGCAATATAGTGTGTATGCTTTGGTTCAAGCCCACTTTCAACCATGTCACGTAAAACATCACAACTCTGCTGCAACCAGTTTTTCCTGATTAATCCATTTATCATGGCACTGTATGCTCTGCTGCTAGGTGACATATATAACCGCTTCATACAGTTGAAAAGCTGTAAAGCATTAGGCATCCTAGATTTTTCACTACATGCAGCTATGAGTAAGTCAAAATCTAACTTATCAGGATAAATGCCTTCTAAGACCATCTTTTCCAAGAACTTGACTGCAATTTCAATCATTCCATGTTTGGTAAGTCCAAGCATAAGCAAACGATATGTCACATTGTTTGGCCTAATCCCTTTCCTTACCATATCTTTGTAGAGATAAATAGATCTTGATAAATGTCCCTTGTTGATGTGCCCATGCATAAGAATATTATAACTAGCCGGGTTTGGAGAAACCTCATTACGATGCATATCACAAATCATCATATCTACTTTATGTATCATTCCTGCCTTTAGGTACCCATTTATCATTGAGTTGTAGGCAATACAATCAGCATACATGCCTTCCTTGCATATGATCTCCTGGAACAGGTAAGAAGCAACCTTAAGTTGGCCTTCCTTGATCAAACCATTCAACAAACATGTATATGTAACAATATCTGGGACAAACCCTTTCTGCAACATCATCTGCAACAAGATGACCGCGGGTACAATTTTACCTTTTCTGCAAAAACCACTAAGAAGAATCGTGTAGGTATGGATGTCAGGTAGAAAGTTACTTGTAACCATTTTCTCACATAAATCCAGAGCTTCATCTAGTGTCCCATCTTTGCAGATCCCTAGAAGTAATGCATTAAAGGTTTTCTGATCAATGGCAGAAGGTATGTCAACAAGGCAGGCCATGAACTCCTTTGCTTGTACCAAGTGGCCTCCCTTGCATAATCCTCTAAGCAAATTCCTATATGTGTAAACATTTGGAGAACAACCATATCTACCCATATTATCATACACTGAGAATGCCTCATGCATGTTACCTTTGGTGCAGTAGTAGTCTATTATACAGTTGAAAGCGGCGACATCAAATGATATCTGCATCCTAGACATGTATTGTTTGAATTTCTCAGCCTGTGCAATCATTCCTTTTCCATACAACGAGCATAATAACGTATTATGGATGAATGAATTGGCAGTTAGGCCCCTTCGATAGATGTCCACAAAATACTTCAGTGCTTCTCTGACATATCCAGCCTTACAACAATAGCAAACTAGAGTTGTATAAAGCACCTCATTAGGCAAAACTCCAGTTTTTTGCATCCTTGGCAAAATCTCTTTTGTTTCATCCAGCTTACCCATCTTGCACATACCATTAATCAATGCTGAGTAAGTAATAACATCTGGATCAATCCCATCAACAAGCATGCACTTTAATATTTGTTTGGCCTTAGAAACCACTCCTAGCTGACAGAAACCATCAATCAGAATAGTATACATAGTCCTATTGATTGTTGTACCTCTTGCTTTCAGAACTTCAATAAGATTCATTGCATGTCCCAGCATGGAAGCTTTGCAATAACCATTCAGCATGGCACTGTAAGTTAATTCACTTGGTTTTACACCAGCAACTTGCATTTCACATAGAACTCTTAAAGCTTCATCAGTGGTCCCATTTCGGCAATACCCATCAATCAAGGTAGTGTAAGTAGCTAGACTTGGTTTCAGGCTCTGTTTCAGCATTTCGTTGAAGATATAGATAGCAAGTTTCATCTTACCTTCATCAAAGAAACCTTTGATCAAAGTATTATATGTACATTCATCAGGTGATAAGTTATCTTCCCTCATTCTTTTGAGCAAAAGGTAGGCACGTGCACTCCTCTTCATTCTACATAACTTATCTATCATGATGTTGTAAGTATATACATCTGGCTCTACACAATTCTTCTCCATATCTTCGAAGACACACATGGAAGCCTTGAACCTTCCCTTCTTAACATACCAGTAAAGTATTGTATTATAAGTAACCACATTTGCTAAGGAGCAACTCTTCATATTTTGTAGCATAAGATTAGCACGTTTAAGGTTACCCTCAAGGCACAGAGAATTCAGCACAATATTGCAAGTAATGACATCCAAAGGGAACTTCCTGGCCAGAATTTCTTTTAAGAAGAACCAAACATGTTTTGATTCCCCAACTTCCACAAGAGCATTAAGGACAGCATTGCAAGAATGAGCTGAAGCCTTAAATCCGCATGCATCCATCAATAAAATCGCCTTACTTGCATCAACAACTTTCTTTTCCTTCAGATATGCGTTGACAAGAAGGTCAAAAACCATGGGACTGGAATCACAACGGGAGATGGTTCGCAAAAGAGCGCTCAATATAGCACTGCAAGAGAAGCCTCCTACAGCAAGATGCTTCAACACTGATATTGCTTGTGGATGCATTTGAGCTTGGATGAGGATATGAGCAGTCATGCAGTAAATATGGGTAATTCGCTCTAAGCCTGATTGTTGCACAATAGAACCCAGTATCTTCAAGGCTAGTTTTCCATGAACCCTGTCAAGCTTCCCAAATTTGTAGGCCATGTGATTCAAGGTCTCCCAGTGATGCATAGTTAGGACACTGATGATGCTACTCTCAACTCCGTGAGCTGAAAGAGATAGCCAAAATCAATAGAGCAGAACAGATGCAACATCGAAAGGGCCAAAACTACAGCAGTGTTAAATACCACTAGACTAATAGTATTGCACATGAGAAGCAACCAACAACAGTCAAACAGGTTAAACATGCAAAGAATTAGCTAGAGCCAACAGATATGTATTGAGTAGCACTTACACAGTGTAGCTCATTTTGTGAAATGAAATCTAATCAGTACAGTGAGTTATAGGTAAGCTGCAGGGCATCAATGGCTAGGACTGGGAATTTAAACCATACCAAGATAGAAAATTTCTTGTGCGGTTGTGCGTAAAAATGCAATTATTTTTCATTTACTACTTCTCATTTACATGTTGCTAGCCATAGGTGCACGAATGACACTGGGTTTCTGTCATGATTCACCGGGCAAAAAGGCTATGCTGACTGCTGACAAACTGGTACGCCTAGTATATAACTAACTTAATCAGGAGAATACGAAACTGATAAATGACCCGTAACAGAGTAATAGACATTGCCACAAGCAACTTATGAGCATTAATTGGTTATTTAAAAGAACTGGACCTGTTATCACATAATACATTTTTTCAGGCAGTTCAATCAGCACATGCTTAAATACACACTTGCAAACTAGTTACTGGATGAAACAATGGAATCGGGATAAACCAGTAAGTGCACCTAACAGGCATTTCCACAAGCATGTTCAGTGCGCTCCAGCAATCAGGTTCACTCTTATCCGTTCGCACCGGGATTAATTGGATTGCTTGGGAAGGTTTTACCTGTGGTGGTGGCGCCAATCCTGGTGTGCGCAGTCTGCCTGGAGCGGGAGGGGAGGCGGGAAGAGTAGAGCGCGTGGGTGGCCGCCACCTTGGAGTCGAGGATCCTGCGGCGGTAGGACGAGGAGGCCAAAGAAGACGACATGGTCAAGTGCTCGGTAGGCGCGCGGGGCGGCGCGCAACGCTGAGGAGGAGCAGCTAGCTAGGCGGCGTAGCCGGTCTGGGAGGAGCAAGAAAAGCTGGGCTGGTTCGTCCTTGAACCTAAGACTAGGCGGCGCAACTGGGGCATGGCGGAGTCGGCGAGGCAGGCAGAGGGGATGATTGTGGTGTGCGGACGGGCGTGGCCAGCGGCGAGGCTGTACGAGAGAGATCAAGAGGCGGCGGTGGTGTGTCGGGAGGTTAGTGACGAGCAGGACATCAACTCACGGGAGAATTAGCCTATGGTTTTTCCCTTTTGTTAATGGGTAGAATTTTTTTTAACACAGTAAATTACAGACCCTCACACATACGCGTACACATTCACCCTTATGAACAGCATCTTCAAAAGACTGTGTTGAAGAAACTAATTCGGTGAGTCTTGAGATTGACGAAGTCCACCACAAACACCTCGCTATCGACGGGAACGTCGAATATTCCGCCTTTATAAGAGACCAAATTATGAAATCTAGTATTTAAACTTTGGTGGGCTAGAAGTGCCCCTCCTAACTATCCAACAACATGTTGATTCTTTTATTAATGGGTAGAGTTGATAATCCTTCGCAGGCTTAAATTCTGCTTAAATTCTTTCCAGCCTCTTGCTTCCCTACCTGACACGGTCCATTTTGTTCCAAAAATTGACTGTAGCGGAATTTTTTTTCCTTTTGCTTCGTTGATTCACCTAAAATAAAAAAAAATGTAATAAGACCAGCTGATGCGAAACTTGCTGGATACCTTATAAGAGACCTTGTCAGAGACTTTGTAGCAAAAACTTTACACTACTGAAACCGTCGGACACTTGGAAAATCAGAAGACTACCGCATGTAATTATTCGGTGTTTCCACTCTGCAAAGTTTATTCCACGCAGTAGAATTTCTGGCATGTAATATTGCTGCAGCTGGATTTCTGGAGGGATAGGGGACACAACTCTCTGGTGCTGGATGAAGTTAGCCTGGTACTACACGTGTCCATGGCCAAATACTGAGTGTGTGCGAGCGATCCCGGGATCTGCAACGAGAAGTTCTAGACGATAGTGTCGAATGACCAATTCTTGCATACATCAAAACATGAAAAAGACTCTTCGTCTAGTTCCCGATGTCATTCAAGCCCAGGAACCTGAACTCCTGGTATTTTAGCTTCCCATCCGAAGAACATGTTCAGAGCAATGATAGTGAATTTTTTACCTTTTCCTTTGTCTTTGCAAAATTTACTGTTAGCTGAGAACTTTCCATTCGTTGTATGCTAGTACCTTTTATATCATGGCAGTAGGTGCACATGTCCATGTTTTATTGGACGAAGCCTATTTATTATTTTTCTCGTGACCATTGGCAGGGAGCATGCGGTTTCATTCACATGCTCAATTTAATCCTCTTGTGTCTTCCTGGCTCTAGTGTTTTTGAAGCATCCAAGTTAAAGTCAGTGCGGTTTGGTACCATCTTATAAATCTTAACTTTTCAATGCAACAACTGAATTCATTCCACCTAAAAACCAGATCTGGCCTTACCAATAAGATCCTTAGTGTGGCAAGCAAGTATGTGAACATAGATCATCCTATTTCAAGACAACAATTTGTGGTACAACAAGAAGAACAAGAAAAATAAATCATCCGAACAAGAAGTTACCACAAACTAAAAAAATCACCGTGCATGTGCTAAACAAGCAACCAAAACTCATATCAATACCACACATATCTAAGCACATTGAAGCCTATGACCTTGGATTCGAGCCTTACATCCATTACTGTCCTTGCCAAGTAGCTTCAACCCGGGAAAAACGAGTTCGAGTCGATGTCGTTGAAGGCCTCGATTTCCTGCTCTTCTGTCGCTGTCGCGGTGGTTTTCGATTTGCCGGTGGCAGTACAACCACCGGTGGCGAGAAGGGAGAGGAGAGGGCGGGTGAGAAAGGCGGAGAGTGAGAGGGGGGAGAGGGTGGTGAGGGGATTTATGGCGCGCTTTTTCGATTCGTCGCGGCCTCTCCCACTCTTTTCGACGCGTGCACGTTTTTTCCCACATTGCGCTCTGGATGCGGAAGAATGGTGGAATCGAGTGTGCCTCGCAGGCTTACTTTTGCGTACATCTGGTCTGCTTAAATAAACATGTTATGCATGAAATTTTTTCGAGTGGTCTACCAAACGCACGAATTTTGGTACAGCTCAAGCGAGAAAGGACTTCGCAAGCAACCAACCACGCTCCTAATCTTCAAGCAGGCCACGGAAGCAGAGAAGGCTAATGGACACGGTGCAAGTGACAAGAACTGGGGCAGCACTAATGATGTACATATACTTATGTGTACGTACTGGGTTTCTACAGGAAATCACTCTGCTAGCCACCTCCGTAGGGGTCCAGTGCACCGCTGATTTCGAACAACACAACATCGGCTTCACTGCGTGGACTCACTCGTGCTCGTAGAGAATTCAGGGTTGAAGATTGAATCAAAGTAAAGTTAAAGGTTATAATCTGAACTTTAAATCGAGTTTAGGGGGTAAATTGGACTTCTCTCAGAAAAAAGACCAGGAAAAATTTGAGAAAATCCCGCAAGAAAGGGAACAAAAGCTGAAGAAAACGGACCCTAGGGAGAGCGAGAGCGAAAGGATCCATCCAAACTCCAAAGTCTCATTCACACCAACAACAATGCATCTCTAACTCCCTCCCGTCTCCCTTCTTAACCTCCCCACCCTCTTCCTCCCCTCCAATCCTTTCTCCTCCACCCTCCAGAATCTCACGTACACAGCAGCCACAAGGCTTCTCTTCAATGGAGCCCTGTACTACCAAGCAGTTCCTCCCCATGCCTCCGCAGGATCCCAACTCGCCGTCGTCTTCCACCTCCTCTACGTCGTCGTCCTCCACCTCGCCGTCTCACCCCTACCACCGCCCGCAACCGCAACCGCACCACAACCTTCCACCTTCCCCCAGGCCCGTACCCCGCACCATCGAGACCACCCCTTTCCCCACGACCTTCGTGCAGGCCGACACCACCTCCTTCAAGCAGGTCGTCCAGATGCTCACCGGCTCCGAGCAGCCCTCCAAGAACGCCGCGCCGGCAGCACCCGCCGCAGGCAACAGCAGCGCCGGGATCGGCGCCAGCCAGGCGTCGACCCGGCCCAAGAAGCCGTCGTTCAAGCTGTACGACCGCCGGAGCAGCATGAAGAACCTCAAGATGATCGCGCCGCTGGCGATGGGCGCGCCGGCGTCGCCCAGGAAGGCGGCCGCCACGCCCGAGATCCTCTCGCCCAGCGTCCTGGACTTCCCGTCCCTCAAGCTCAGCCCGGTCACGCTGCTCACCGGCGACGCCTTCAACCCCTCGCCAGCGTCGTCCTCGGGGGACGCCGAGCGCGCGGCCATCGCTGACAGAGGGTTCTTCTTCCACCCTTCGCCGCGTGGCGCCGCTGCCGAGCCGCCGCGGCTCCTCCCGCTCTTCCCCGTCAGCTCCCCCAGGATGGCCGCGTCTGCGACTCTGGCGGCCCCGGCAGCCGAGTGACTCGGTCCAAGCTTCCGCAGTAGGCGCGCGCCTCTTGGCTATGAAGTAATCTACACAACAGCTACCACTACTACCATCGCCGTTTCTTCGCAGTTCTAGTTTTTGTACTCCTGTTGTTTGCTGCCGTTCTCCTCCCGTGCTGCTTGCTGCTGCCGCTGCTGTAATTTTTGCTCCCTTCTTGAAAGGAAGAGGGGAGTTCCTTTTTGGAGTTCACGAGCGACTGTATGATCCGAGCTTCAGATTCAGAGCTATGATATCTCGATCGCTCGCCTGAACTCCCAGGGATCGATTAATCAATTATAAGTAAGCTCAATAATTCTGAACCTGCTGTTTCTAGACCCGGTTATGTATTGAACTCGCAGTCTCGTGGGAGTACACAACTCACGGACTGACCCGGCATGCTGCTGGAGTGAGAAGCTCATCGCGACACTAGGAGAGGAAACAAGTCACCATCCAATACATGAAGGGCTTATCTATGAATTCCCAAGGTCTCCCAAGCCCATGACCGGGCCGGGCTGCTAATATTTTCATCTCACGTTCAATGGTCAGGTTCAAAACATGGGAATGAATTTCTTCTCTCTTCATTCGTGCATTTTCCGGAAGGATTCGTTGTATGATGTCTTTTTATACCAGATACGGGGGATGCTCACCAAGTTTTATTGGATGAATGCTACTTATTAATTGTCTCGTGGCAGTTGGCAGGCAGCATGTGGTTCCACTAAGACTAACCACAATGGAAGAATCATAGGTAGTACTGTATCATGCATGCCATGTAAGAAAAAATCGGATGTGGCACATCAATTAATGAGGAGAGAGGTGAGAATAGTATCATAGGTAGATACGGTATCATAGCACGTAAAACTAAAAAAATTGGTGACAAACACATCATGTACACATATTTGCATTGAGATTCTACAAAACATTAAATATGATAAAACTATGATACTAATTTATGATACTATGCATTGTAGGTGTTGTATCATAAACTAGTATTATATGCATGTTACTAGTCTATGATACTTCCCATTGTGACTAGTCTAAGACTGCTCATAGTGGGAGTAACATAGCTAGTAACATCACACATCTCAAGGTATTTTGGTGACATGGCATGCCAATAAATGAAGAAAGAGAGTGAGGTGGTAACTAGTTATGTTACCATAACATCACACCCCCAAAATAAAATGAGTCTACAACATAATAAATAACACAATGCATGACACCACATATAAGTTACTACGCACTATGAAGGTAGTAACCTAGACTAGTAACATGACATATGTTACTAGTCTAAGTTACTCCGTGATGACCCACAAGTATAGGGGATCGCAACAGTCTTCGCGGAAAGTAAAACCCAATTTATTGATTCGACACAAGGGGAGACAAAGAATACTTGAAAGCCTTAACAGCGGAGTTGTCAATTCAGCTGCACCGACTTGCTCGCAAGATTTTATCAGTAGTAACAGTTTTATAGCAGTAGCAGTAGTAAAATAACAGCAGCAGAGTAACAAAGACATCAGTAGTGATTTTAGTAAACAGCAGGATTAAAATACTGTAGGCACGGGAACGGATAACGGGCGTTGCATGGATGAGAGAAACTCATGTAACAATCATAGCAGGGCATTTGCTTATAATAATAAAACGGTATCCAAGTACTAATCAATCAATAGGCATGTGTTCCAATTATAGTCGTACGTGCTCGCAATGAGAAACTTGCACAACATCTTTTGTCCTACCAGCCGGTGGCAGCCGGGCCTCAAGGGAAACTACTGGATATTAAGGTACTCCTTTTAATAGAGTACCGGAGGAAAGCATTAACACTCCGTGAACACATGTGATCCTCACGTCACTACCATCCCCTCCGGTTGTCCCGATTCTTGTCACTTCGGGGCCATTGGTTCCGGACAGCGACATGTGTATACAACTTGCAGGTAAGATCATAAACAACGAATATCTTCATGAATCAATAACATGTTCAGATCTGAGATCATGGCACTCGGGCCCTAGTGACAAGCATTAAGCATAACAAGTTGCAACAATATCATAAAAGTAACATCTACGGATACTAGGCACTATGCCCTAACAATCTTATGCTATTACATGACCAATCTCATCCAATCCCTACCATCCCCTTCAGCCTACAGCGGGGGAATTACTCACACATGGATGGGGGAAACATGGCTGGTCGATGGAGAGGCGTTGGCGGTGATGATGGCGATGATCTCCTCCAATTCCCCGTCCCGGCGGAGTGCCGAACGGAGACTTCGGCTCCCGAGACGGAGTTTCACGATGTGGCGGTGTTCCGGAGGGTTTCGGCGACTTCGACTTCTCCCCGTGCGTTTTAGGTCGAGGCCAATAAGTAGTCCGAAGGAGGGCGTCGGAGGCCGGCCGAGGGGGCCACACCATAGGGCCGCGCGGCCCCCCTAGGCCGCGCCGCCTTATGGTGTGGGGCCCTCGGGCCTCCACTTGATTTGTCCTTCCGGCTCCGTCGCATTCCGGGAAAATAGGGCCTTCCGTCAAAATCCCGAGGTTTTTCCCGAAAGTTGGATTTCCGCACAAAAACGAGACACCGAACAGTTCTCGCTGAAAACAGCGTTAGTCCGTGTTAGTTGCATCCAAAATACACAAATTAGAGGCAAAACAATAGCAAAAGTGTTCGGGAAAGTAGATACGTTTTGGACGTATCAACTCCCCCAAGCTTAGCTTATTGCTTGTCCTCAAGCAATTCAGTTAACAACCGAGCGATAAAAGAACTTTCACGAACACATTTGTTCATATGATGTATATATTCTCATGATATGGCTAATACTTAAGCAGTTCATAATAAGATACATGCAAATAAGATCATCTAACAGCTATGTCAATCATGAAGAGGTACCAACAATTAATAATAAGCATCATGAATCATGTATATAAGCAGGATTGCAATGTTCATAAGAGAGTATGATAAAGTGGTATCTCGCTTGCCCATATTTGATCAGCAAAACATAAATGCTCAGGCACCTCTGGAGTTCATAGAAAGACTAGATGTAGTGATTGTCAAAGATAAAAGTATCAAAGTTATACCACAATCAATCATATTTTGAGACAAGCATATTATACTAAGAATGACAGTTGTGCTCTCAAGAAAGTGCTCAATGAAAGGATGGAGACACAACATAAAAGTAAGAGATTGACCCTTCGCAGAGGGAAGCAGGGATTAACATGCGCTAGAGCTTTTCATTTGTAAAGCAGGAGTAAAATTATTTTGAGAGGTGTTTGTTGTTGTCAACGAATGGTAATGGGTACACTAACTACCTCGCCAACCGGACTTTCAAGAGCGGCTCCCATGAAGGACGTTATCTCTACCAGCAAGGTAGATCATCCCTCTTCTCTTTCGTTTACACACATATTTTAGTTTTATTATGGGTGACACTCCCCCCAACCTTTGCTTACACAAGCCATGGCTAACCGAATCCTCGGGTGCCTTCCATCAATCATATACCATGGAGGAGTGTCTATTTTCAAAATTAAGTTGCTTACTGATGAATCAGAGCAAAACATGTGAATAGAATTATTAGTGAAAGTTGATTAATTGGGGCTGGGAACCCCATTGCCAGCTCTTTTTGCAAAATTATTGGATAATCGGATGTGCCACTAGTCCATATGAGAGTCCGTCAAAAGTAAATGACAAGGTTGAAAGCTAAACACCACATACTTCCTCATGAGCTATGAAACATAAACACGAATTGAGAAGCATTTTGAAGGTTTAAAGGTAGCGCATGAGAATTTACTTGGAATGGTTTGAAATGCCATGCATAGGTATTTATGGTGGACACTCTGGAATAACTTGGTTTTCATGTGTTTGGAGGCACGAGCAGCGTTCCCGCTCAGTACAAGTGAAGGCTAGCAAAAGACTAGGGAGCGACAAATCAAGAGAGCAGTAACTGTCATAATCATGCTTGCGGCAAAATAAATTAACTGAGGCATAAAAGTGATACAAGAACTCTGAAGCAATGTAAATCATGGAGGCTTAATTGACTCTTGTTCAGTCATATGCATGCGTGAGCATGTGCCAAGTTAATTCAAATGAATTATTCAGAGGAGGATACCACAATATCATATCTATCTATGAATAAAACAATGCAAGCAAACATCCATGACATGCTACTCATATTAATAAATTGGAGCTAAACATGAGAGATCATGAACTACTAGACTTTCTTAAATGACATATACCTCACATGAACCAACTAAGCATGCTCACATGGATGAGTATATGTACAAAAATGAAAACAAATAGAGTTCATACCAGCCTCTCACCACAATCAGATTGTCGTAGATCGTCATTATTGCCCTTTTCACTTGTGTAGCTTGGATAATATGAAATGAAAACCACGCTCCAGCCACCGAAGACCATTGAACTCATAATGAACTTTACAAACCAAAGAAGAACAGCAAATATTTTTGGTGTTTTCGAATTTGAGAACAAGAACAAAAGGAAACAAGCAAACAAAGCAAAATCTTTTTGGGTTTTCTTATTGCAAGCTAGCAATAGCAAATAAAGCGAAACAAATGCAAGAAACCAAGATAAACAAATGGTGAATAGAAACAACAGAAATATTTTTGGTCTTTTTGTGTTTTAAGAAAGAAACAAAGCAAGAACAAGAAAATGAAAACTAAAAGAAACACAGAAAAGCGAGATGGCAGAAATCTGCCAAAACCTGACAGCAGTACAGAAATCGATTTTTACAAAAATCTTACGTTGCTCAGCTCGAAAAGTGTTCAACTAATGAAAGTTAGATAACAACCTGGGGAACCTGCACAAAAATTGGCAGCTCAAAATAACGTTCTGGCTGTGCGCACGAATTTTTCTAGTAACAGTCCAGAATCTGTTTTCAGGCAGCACTTCCCCAAATATCATCTCCCTCTCATTAGAAGCAACTCAAAGAGACTAAACAAGTATGTACAAGTATCCAGCAACCATAATATGCAAAGAATGAGTGATGCCGGTATACCTCCCCCCAAGCTTAGGCTTTTGGCCTAAGTGGAGTTCAATCCCATCGAGGGTCTGGGTTCCACGCCGGTGGATCATACATGGAGTAGTCATAATAAGGTACCGATGCAGAAGAAAAACATGGGGGTTCCTCATACCCAGCTTGTGGATGCGAAGAGCTCGCTGCATCGGATGACGAATCGAGGTGTTCCTCGGCCTCCTCCGTGTTGCCTCTTGCACGATGGATTCCTCCCTCTATGTATGCATTAACTGCACTTTCCGTGACTCGACCAATCCTCCCCGGAATCAAGGTTAAACGAGAAGGTGCAGGCAATCCTACTAATTTTTCAACTTTCTTAGTCATTGTCCAAGATTTCTTGTAAAATGTTATTCTGTAAGACAGGTTTCTCAAATTAGACGAATCAGAAATAAATTCATGCTTAATCATGGAGACTATGTCAAGTTTCTCTATGGGGAGCCGAATATCAAGACGGTGAGGTTCTACATTATGCATAGCTAATAAGCGAGAGGCGATGAGACCTCCACAAATTCCTCCCTTCTCACGGTTAGTAGTAAGTCTGTTGGCTATCAAAGCTCCCAAGTTATAAGTCCTATTACCTTGTAATGCAGCAGCTAGAAAGGCTAGATCCTGGATAGTTACTTTACTTCCATTCTTTCTTGCTAGAACACACTTGGTAATGAAATAAGCAAAGTAATGAATAGCTGGGAAATGAATGCTACTGATTTTACCACCATCCTCTGAGAAGCTTCTTCCATGACTAATCATCTTGAAGAGGTCCAAGAACTCTTGCGGTGATCCCTTTATCTTTTCGCACGATTCCCATTGCGGCACTCTGATTGCTGCACAAAAATCATTGAATGGCAAGTTGATAGTTTTATTATAAATTTTGTACTGAACCATGGGGTTAGATCGTGATCAATTGAATTTAAAATCTTGCACTACTGACATTGTCAGTTTTGCATATTGGCATGGTTCACCATCAACAAAATCATCCAATCCTGCACGAGAGACTAGTCTTTGAACATCTTGTAAAATCCCCGCACTTCTCATAAAATCCACGCATGGGTAATAAGCGGGGTATACTCCTTCTTCTCGGTGAACTCTCATGACCTGTTGCACCTCTAATTCTTGTTGGTTAAGTTGGTGCCTACTCCCTTCCATTTTCTGAAATTTTTCAACAAACAATATAAAACTTGATTTGGTGACATATAATTGAGGGAAACTACCATAGGAACTTGCTAGAGTACTAATCATGCATCAAAACTAATTTCTACCACTTAGAACAAGCATGCAAGCTCACTAAACATGTTACCTACAGCAGCAAAATATTCAAGTTATACTCCACCAAACAAAATTCTACTTGGATAATCGAAGGAGTCACATACCAAAGAGCAAATGTGCCAAATTTCAGACAGAAATCTGGGCTGAGCAAAGAGATCGAGAAATCCTGAGCTCTTGAGCAAAAACGCGAGTGAGAGAAAGCTGGTTCGAGTTTTTTCGGGAGAGAGAAGATGCTGGGAGAAAGAGATGAAATAATGGGGCAAGGAGGGGCCCACACCACAGGGTGGCGCGCCCACCTCCTTGGCCGCGTCGGCTGGTGGTGTGGCACCCTGTGGTGCCCCACAGGTCATCCTCTGGTACTCCCAGGTGCCTCGTCGAAAAATAGGACCAACGGTGTAATATTTGCGAATTTTTGAAAACTTTAAAAAAATGCACATTTCTGGGTATTAAGTTTATTATTACTGGCCAGGAAATTTTTTGAAATCTCCAATTAACTAAGGAACTTTGCAAATTAAAAGTGCTACAACAACTAGAGCAAGTGGAGGAAGAAAGAGATATTGTTTACCTCCTCTATGCATATAAAATGTATTTGTTAACAAGGTTGATCAAGTCTTGCCACCAAATAAATTTTACATAGCATATGAAGATATAAACCTCAAATCAATCATGTTACCTTGAATTGTATTGATATGGATCCAATCATAAGAGTTTGATATTCTTCTTTAGGCTCATATATAGGACAATCAATAGTTCCCACTTTGATAGTTCTCACATTAGAAATAGTATTAACTCCACACGCTTTCTCAATCCTCTTGGGGAAATAGACGGTGTGCTCCTTATCATCAACATTGAAAGTAACCTTTCCTTTATTGCAATCAATAACAGCCCCTGCGGTCTTCAGAAAAGGTCTCCCAAGAATAATAGACATATTATCATCTTCGTGCATTTCCAACACAACAAAATCAGTTAATATCAAGCAGTTATTAGTAACTTGAACAGGAACATCCTCACATATACCAACAGGAATAGCAAGAGATTTATCAGCCATTTGCAAAGATATATCAGTAGGTATCAACTTATCTAAGTAAAGTCTCTTATAAAGAGAAAAAGGCATAACACTAACACCGGCTCCCAAGTCACATAGAGCAGCTTTAACATAATTATTCTTAATAGAACAAGGAATAGTAGGTATACCCGGGTCGCCCAACTTCTTTGGAACTTTACCATTAAAAGAGTAATTAGCAAGCATAGTGGAAATTTCCTCATTGGGGATTTTCCTTTTGTTAGTAACAATATCTTTCATATACTTTGAATAAGGAGGCAATTTAATAGCATCAGCCAAAGGGATTTGCAAGAATAAAGGTTTCATCCAATCACAAAATTTATTATAGTGTTCTTCTTCCTTTGATTTTAGTTTCTTAGCAGGAAAAGGCATTTGCTTTTGCACCCAAGGTTCTCTTTCATTACCATGTTTCTCAGCAATAAAATCTTCTTTAGTATACTTTTTATTTTTAGCATGCTTTTCAGGTTCTTCTTCAACCTCTTCTTTATCATGAGTATCATTCTTATCATTATCTTTATCATGTTCATTACCACTTTCAGTTTCAGCATCGAAATAGAAATACTATTAGGATCATTAACAGGTTCGGAGGATTCTACAACATTCTTATGTTTCTTTTTCTTTTTCTTAGATGGAGCACTAGTTTTAGTTCGTTGAGAATCTTGTTCAACTCTTTTGGGATGCCCTTCAGATATAGAGGATCCCGGGTAGAGACACCACCTCTAGTTGTTACTTCATAAGCATGTTTTTCTTTAGAATTATTTCCTAACAAGTCATTTTACACTTTAGTGAGTTGATCAATTTGAGTTTGAACCATATGAAAATGTTTAACAAGCATCTTAACATCATTGGAGGTTCTCTCCACAATATCATGCAATTCACTAATAGCTTGAGAATTTTCCATTAGATGATTCTCTACTCTCATATTAAAATTTTCTTGCTTAACAATATAATTATCAAACTCATCTAAGCATTGCGCAGGAGGTTTTGAATACGGAATATCTTCCCTAGTAAAGCGCCGAAGGGAATTTACCTCAATCATGGATGAAGGGGGAATTATCTCACATATATCTTCTATGGGAGGAAGATTCTTCACATCTTCAGATTTAATACCTTTCTCCTTGAGAGACTTCTTGGCTTCCCTCATATCTTCATCATTCAATTTAATTAAACCCCTCTTCTTCAATATTGGCGTTGGAGTTGGTTCAGTGCGTAGTCCAATCATCATGATTCCGGCCTATTTTAGCCAATAATTCTTCAGCGTCGTCCGGAGTTCTTTTCCCGAAAACACAACCAAGCACAACTATCCAGGTATGCCCTAGACTCAATGGTTAGTCCACTATAAAATATATCAAGTAAATCATGCTTTTCCAAATCATGGTCAGGCCGAGCTCTAATAAGAGAGCAGAATCTCGCCCAAGCCTCAGGCAATTTCTCTCCATCTCCCTGATCAAAATTATAGATTCTCTGCAAAGCAATATGTTGAGCACTAGCAGGAAAGTATTTCCGGAAGAAAACATCAAGCAATTCTTTTGGACTTTTAATAGAATTAGGTGGCAAACTATTATACCAAGTTTTAGCGTCATCCTTTTATGAGAATGGAAAGATTTTAGCAACAAAGTAAGTACGCTTCTTAACATCATCGAAAACAAGCTACTCGGAGTAGATAACTCAATCATGTGTTCAACAAGCACTTTCTTTTTCAGCACCACAGAAGGGTGTTTTCTCAACAATAGCTATATGAGATAGATCAAGAGAAAAATCATAATCTTTATCCTTAATGTTTATAGGAGATGTGGCAAACTTAGGATCAGGAGACAGCTTTATATCTAACAGCGATGTTCTCGCAAGCAACTTCTTAATTTTTCTTGCATCAGTAGTAGCATTGCATTTTTCAATAAAATCATCATCAAGTTCCACATAATCTTCATCAAGATCATCACTAGAGTACTCAAGTTCAGGTGAATTAACAGGTGTAGTAACATTAGGAGTTTCAGTATTTTCAATTCGTCTAGACCTAGCAATTGTAGCATCTAGAAAAGTTCCCAATGAACCACTATCATCAAGCACAGCAGAAGCATCATCAATATTATAAGAGTTTTTAGATTCAGCAGAAGTACCAGCATTTGAAGCTTGTGGTGGTGAAACAAGTTTATCAATCACAGATGGTGAATCAAGAGCAGCAGAGGTACTCAGAGTTGTACCTTTTCTTGTAGTGGATGGTAATATGGCGACCTTAGTATCGCGAGGTTTACCCATGATGGAGAATTTGCAGCGAACAATATCAACCCAAGTGAACTTCCAAATAAAGCTATGCTCCCCGGCAACAGCGCCATAAAATAGTCTTGATGACCCACAAGTATAGGGGATCGCAATAGTCTTCGCGGGAAGTAAAACCCAATTTATTGATTCGACACAAGGGGAGACAAAGAATACTTGAAAGCCTTAACAGCGGAGTTGTCAATTCAGCTGCACCTGGAAACAGTACTTGCTCGCAAGAGTTTATCGAGAGTAACAATTTTATAGCAGTAGCAGTAGTAAAATAACAACAGCAGAGTAACAAAGACAACAGTAGTGATTTTAGTAAACAGCAGGATTAAAATACTGTAGGCACGGGAACGGATAACGGGCGTTGCATGGATGAGAGAAACTCATGTAACAATCATAGAAGGGCATTTGCAGATAATAATAAAACGGTATCCAAGTACTAATCAATCAATAGGCATGTGTTCCAATTATAGTCGTACGTGCTCGCAATGAGAAACTTGCACAACATCTTTTGTCCTACCAGCCGGTGGCAGCCGGGCCTCAAGGGAAACTATCGGATATTAAGGTACTCCTTTTAATAGAGTACCCGAGCAAAGCATTAACACTCCGTGAACACATGTGATCCTCACGTCACTACCATCCCCTCCGGTTGTCCCGATTCTTGTCACTTAGGGGCCATTGGTTCCGGACAGCGACATGTGTATACAACTTGCAGGTAAGATCATAAACAACGAATATCTTCATGAATCAATAACATGTTCAGATCTGAGATCATGGCACTCGGGCCCTAGTGACAAGCATTAAGCATAACAAGTTGCAACAATATCATAAAAGTAACATCTACGGATACTAGGCACTATGCCCTAACAATCTTATGCTATTACATGACCAATCTCATCCAATCCCTACCATCCCCGTCAGCCTACAGCGGGGGAATTACTCACACATGGATGGGGGAAACATGGCTGGTCGATGGAGAGGCGTTGGCGGTGATGATGGCGATGATCTCCTCCAACTCCCCGTCCCGGCGGAGTGCCAGAACGGAGACTTCTGGCTCCCGAGACGGAGTTTCGCGATGTGGCGGCGTTCTGGAGGGTTTCTGGCGACTTTGACTTCTCCCCGTGCGTTTTTAGGTCGAGGCCAATAAGTAGTCCGAAGGAGGGCGTCGGAGGCCGACCGAGGGGGCCACACCATAGGGCCGCGCGGCCCCCCCTAGGCCGCGCCGCCTTATGGTGTGGGGCCCTCGGGCCTCCACTTGATTTGTCCTTCTGGCTCCGTCAGTATTCTGAGAAAATAGGGCCTTCTGTCAAAATCCCGAGGTTTTTTTGAAAGTTGGATTTCTGCATAAAAAACGAGACACCAGAACAGTTCTGCTGAAAACAGCGTTAGTCCGTGTTAGTTGCATCCAAAATACACAAATTAGAGGCAAAACAATAGCAAAAGTGTTCGGGAAAGTAGATACGTTTTGGACGTATCACTCCCCACTATGACCAGCCTAAGAGCAAGAATAATAGTGTAGCTGGCAGCTGGTTATAACAATTTGCCACATTATTTATAGTCAACTTATAGCTAGCATGTACAATAGGAAGCTATAAAAGTGTAGTACTTTTACAATACATGGTCCACCTTTTAGTCTCACATAGTGCCTAGAAGCACGTGCTAGAGCTGGCTATTAGATAAGAGCCCACTACTCTTCTCTCTCATAATCTCTCTCCTTCAACTAAGCAAATTTATAATATTTTATTTCTTATAGTCAGCTGACTGTACCTTATTGTACTTGCTCTAAAGGCCAATTTAATTAGAGAACTTACCCTATTCTCCCTAAACCTGCACTGGAGTACCACATGCTAATGAAGTTCTGTTGCTCGAGTTTATGGAGCTTCAATGTTAATTCTGCCGATGACCGCTACAAACATAAGGGAACTTTCCCTGACGGCCGCTACCAATCTAGACAGCTACCTGAAACCAGGACCCAATAAGTCAATAACCTACCAATATGCAGATAATAACAGGAAACAACCCCTACTAGCGACCGCCCAGTGCGGAGCCTCCAATTTGATCTTGTCGATGCTATGCTGAATGGGTTTATAATTATTTTTAAACTCTCTTCCATTCCTCTCCTCCAAAATGCTGCAAACCACTAGCATAACAGGGGAGTTAAATTGTCTCCAACAGCTGCGTAGATTCTCATCTAAGGCCGGCACAACCTCATGAAAGCCTGCTCAACCCATGATCGAGCACCAAATGATGCAAATGACGACCGAAAAACACACAAACGGGTGTTTTGCATCCTCCTATGCTGATTTGCAGTATATGATGGACACCGAGTCTCACTCGTCCTCCCTATATATGCACGGTGGACACATTGAAACTCGAGATACATACACGTGATTAGGTGAGGCAAAGCGACGAACGGCTTCAGTGCACAGACACGTATACACCAAGAACAGAGTATGAGCACACGGTGATTATCCACCCCCCTACTCACTTGGGATGGCCTTCCTTTGCTATTTCTCATGGTCGCAACTCCTCCAGCAGCTTGCTGTGGAGGTATACAACCTTGCCGGCAAGCAACATATACCAAGTCGTACGAGTCACCTCGCAGCCCCTGTTTACAACGGCACTGCTGACCCATCCCTTGTCTGCTGACTAAAATGCATTCCAAGCGAAGGAGTCACATTGTCCAGGACATGGCCTACCTAGATGACCTTTGGGCTAGTTTACAAATAACACAAACGAAAAAAAGAAGCTTAACTGATAGAGGACAAGGTTAAAAACTAACACACATGTCACTTTCTGGTAAACACCTCTTTGCCAATAGATTAGCAGCTCTAATCCTCCCGTGTAAGAATAACCAATCAGCAAAGTTTACGCTGGAGTGGAGCCCATGAGCACCAGACCACCATTGCTGTATCACAAGAAGTAGAAGTTTCAAAGTGTGCTTTATAGACCGACTTTTGACGGGAATTGAAGCTCCTTTAGGATCCCAAGGCCAAGTATAAGAGTCCTCCATGTCCGGGAACAAAACCAATACATGCAACATATCATTTATGTAGAAAGGTATCTTGTCCTACTACAACAAGTTCTACCACGATAAGATTTGTCCGGTGAGGGAGGGGCAGTGACGGGGCAGTGACGGAGGCGTGTCTTCGGCTCTCTCTAGTACTTGTAGTTGTCATCGGGTGGTCCAACGAACTATTTATAATTTTTATTTTTTTAGAATTTCTTGTAGAACCATTGAAGATTATGAATAGATTCAGATCTGGATGTATCTACACACATTTTATGCAGACACATCTGAATCTGCGATAAGAATTATGTAACGGAGGGAGTAGATGCTTGCCCGAATGGTGACTCATGCATTATCCCGATCGGTGGATCATGCATGCTATCATGATTCCTTCGTTCGGTGCTGTGCGCAACCATCCTAGAGTGGGAGGGGATCAGAGGAGCCCACAAGAATTGAGCGCCTGGCTGCCAGAGATGACAACATGCATGGTTAAGTGCTCGGCATGCATTGGGTAGGCACAACCAAAGGAGTTTGATGGGGTTGGCGGTGGCTTCGGGACACAGAGCAGGCGGGGAAGGTGAGCAATGTAGGCACGTTGTGGCAGAGAGGAGCGGCTTCAGAGTCGACTCTTTTTCTCTATTTCTTGCTTTTATTATGGAGATCTCCTTAGTCGACTCGTGTAGTAGTAATTCCCTTAGTTTGATCAAAATATCTAACAAGAGGAAGGCCTTATCAAATATCTAAATTGATTTTCTATCAAGAAAACAAAAATTATATAGGATACGCAAAAAAACTATGCTCGAAAGCGGAGAGCTCAGCTTTAAATTAATAAAGCCCCGCAAAAAAATTATGCACGCAAACAACTAAAAAAACTAGCATACCCGAACAATACATTATTTATTAATTATTTATACTATTCTAAGAACCTCATTCTACTGGTAGCCTGTCACAAAGGAGTTATGCTATATGCTACGCCAAGCATGATCTATTGCTCCACAAGAATCACGTGGAAGACCATGGATCTGACAATGCTTCGTTGGTTTGGTTCCTATTTTCTCCATGTTACAAATCCTTATTTTGATTGTTTCGATATGTTGGAACTAGGTGGAGTGTGACAACATTAAGTTAGAATTTAGGGTATTTAAGATAAAAACGATTTGGTGAGAAAGATGTCTTGCCAAAGCAAACAAGGTACCATCCAAGATGGAAAAAAGATTGAATCCACTGTGTTTCCATTAACAGTAGATGTTAACTTGTCAAATCTGTTATAGTTTCTACTTTGGTTATTTCTTCGGTTGCGAACTTATTGGTCTAATTAGTTTTATCATATTTGGTGTACATATGTAATTTTGTGGGTGATATATTAATATATTTATTTGGTTTATTGTTCTACCAAGTGATATTTCTAGTGAGACTCCATCTTGTCTGTATACAGCTCCATATGGAACATTTATTTTATATAAAATGTGAACAATACATCATTGTCTCTGACGCAGCAACGCTAAGAAAGATCATCATCATGCTTACACATGGCAAAAGTCGGTACCGTTCCGAGAAGTTGGATGGTATTATTCCAGTATGGTCAAATAAGTTGTGCGAGGGCGCATGGTCTACGGGATCTGTCGGAGCGAGTTAACAAGTCCCGATGAACATCAGAAATGAAAAGTACTCCATATTTATCTTCTAGCTCCTGATGTCAGCTAATACCACTAAACTATCCGCCACTATTTTTGCGTCGGGCGTCCAAAGGTCATGTTAAAAATATGGTTGTGATATTGTGTTATCTCTTCCTTTCTCTCTCTTTGCATACTCCTATTATTAGGTGATAGCGTTACATTCGTTGTATAGCATAGTGGATGCAACCCCACATGCATGCTTATTGGATGAATGCTATTTATTGTTGTCTTGTGGCTAATGGCAGGGAGGGTGTAATTTCGTTAAAGGTCAACTGTAATCATGTTGGGAAGCTTTAGCGATTGAGTTTATCACTCGGAGTTACTAAACCTTACAGGCTGCTATGCACACACTACCAGTCTACCAAGATATGAAATTATAGTTCTAGAAAAATGATTATGAAACTGACACTTGGGAGAATCAGAAGACTACCGCCGTGTCTGATTATGTGGTGTGTCCACGACAGAAACTCTCTGCAAAGTTTATTCCACTTGGTAGAATTCCTTTGGATTTCCCCTAATATTGACGCTCCTAACTTCCTAGAAGGGTAGGGAACACAACTCTCTGGTGCTGGATAAAGTTTTGCTAGTAAAATATGCAGGGTGTGCGAGCGATCAAGTGATGTGCAACGAGAAGATCTGATTGATGTTGTTGAATGAATTATTCTTGCAGACATCCGCACATGAAAAAAACTCTTTGTTTAGTTCCCGACGTCTCCCAAGCCCACGAAATGGACGAACTCCTGATAGTTTAGCCTCACGTCCGAAGAACATGTTCAAAGAAATGGTAGTGATTTGTTTGATCTTTTCCTTTCTCTCTTTTCCAGTTTGCGAAACTTGCTGGTAGCTGAGAGCTTTTTGTTCGCTGTATCCTCCTTTGTATATCATGGTGAGAACATGTACATGTTTTATTGGATGAAGACTATTTATTATTTTTGTCGTAACCCTTGGCAGGGAGCATGTGATTTCATTCAAGTTCAATGTAATCCTCTTGTGTGCACCTAGCTCTAGTGTTTTCAAGCATCCATGTTCTAACCACCATATAGTAAAAGAAAGAAACAAAAGAAAATAAAAAAAAATCCTAGACAAAGCCTTCAAATATGAATCGCCGCGTGTCCAACGTAAGTCAATCTCGAGATTTTCATCTCCAAGGCTGAGCTTCAAGCCACCACCTTCAACAAGGGAGAGCTTCAAGCCATACCGTCTCCGGCCTCAAAACTCCGCGGTCCGAGAAGAGGACGTCACATACAACAACCGACCTCGACATCCAGAGTTGAAGGTTACTAACAAAATGAAAATTCATCCACCAAATCATCCACACGGCAACGGTCACTAGTAGAAAAAAGGTCTTCCATCCCAATCCATTAGTCCCCAAATACTTTGACCCAGGACTAATGGGGTCTTTACTCCCGGTTCTGCTGGTGAACCGAGACTAATGCTCGGGCAACCGGGACTAAAGGGCTACGGTGGACTGCGGCCAGGGCATGAAGCTTTAGTCCCGGTTGGGGACACCAACCGTGACTAAAGGGTACCCTTTAGTCCCGGTTGGTGTCCCCAACCGGGACTAAAGCTTTTTCCAGGTTTTTTACTCCTCACGCACCCTTCACACACCCCCCCCCGTGGATCGCCTTTTTTAACACTGTAAAATAGGAAACAAAATGATAGAAAATTCAAAAAATAAAATGTTTTCACATTCTTGTATGTTATGTAACCTACAATTAGGGAAAATTAACCTACTATTAGGGTTTACCCGGTTAGCCAAATTTTAGATTCTCAAAATTCCAAATAAAAATACGAAAGCAGGAAGATTTTAGTTTTTGCTATAAACTACGGATTATATATATATTTTTTATTTTTTAAAAAATTAATTTTTTTAATTGCATCCAGCATAAAGATTACTTTCATTTTTACCCATTTTTTAGATTTTCAAATTTTTAGGTTTTAGGTTTGGCAAAAAAAATGATTAAAAAAATTAAAAATAATACAAATTAAAAAGTTAATGTTTATTTATTTATTCAAGATTATTATTAAAAGAATTATTTGAAATTCAAACAATAAAGAAATGTGACATCGACCAACATGTTAATAGGATTGATATGATACTACTATCACATACATGCGCGCGAAGCATTTGGATGCGGAATGGGATGGAACTCGGAAGTTAAGCGTGCTAGTGCTAGAGTAGTGGAAGGATGGGTGACCGAGCGGGAAGTTTGACCACGAGTATGTAATTTGATTAGAGATAAGTCTAGTTAGAGATAGAGACTAAATTATGCAAATAACTGAAATAATAGAAATTCTAAAAAAAAGAAAAAAAAGTGGGGTGAACAAATTAGAAAAAAATAAAATTAAAAAAATTCACCTGGGGACATTTTTCGCCCTGACGGACCGAACCCACGTGGATTGACCTTTAGTCCCGGTTCGTAAGCAACTGGGACTAATGAGGGGGCCCTTAGTCGCGCTTGTTTAGTCCCGGTTGTACATAACTGAAATAATAGAAATTCTAAAAAAATAGAAAAAAAAGTGGGGTGAAAAAATTAGAAAAAAATAAAATTTAAAAAATTCACCTGGGGACATTTTTCGTCCTGACGGACCGAACCCACGTGGATTGACCTTTAGTCCCGGTTCGTAAGCAACCGGGACTAAAGGGGGGCCTTTAGTCGCGCTTGTTTATTTCCGGTTGCACAACCGAAACTAAAGTCCGTTGTGAACCGGGACTAAAGGACTAGAGAAGAATGCAGCCAGATCCGATGCCACTTGACCGGCTGCAACTACCACGTGCCACGCAGCAGCAGCGTGTGGCAAAATAATATGTATGAATATGTTTAATTCTCTGTTTTGAGAATCAAATATTTTTTATATTTATTTCTACATAAAACCGACATTGTGGATGTAGCAAGATTACAATCCCCGTCCAAAAAGATCTGCCCCTGATCATAATCTTGGCAGAATTCAAATACAAGAGAGAGGATGCCCGGTCCACACGAAGTTGACCTTGAAATTGTTGTATTTGTGCCTCATATGCTCCAACCCCGACAACCATGCGTACTGGGTGATGTTCTAGTGCAATGGTTTCAACATCTCGGCAAACTCCTTGAGGTTGGCCACTGTGTAGCTAGTTGCGTTCATGGTTGTGGCCCCATAGATTGTGGTCAAACGGCCTCACCTTCATCCACGTGACGAATATGGCCGCTGCCAGTCTGCCACAATGGACGGCCGCCGAAACCGATGGCCATCACTTCTCAGTAAAATTTAGCTAGCTTCCACTAATCAAGTTAAATATATTGATTCCAATTATATAGTATATTAGATGGCAAACCCAGTAGAATATAATCAGATGGCAGAACAACAAACTAGTTCTACTGAGAAACCTCGCCCTACGAGCAGCTATTGCAACAAAATTATCCGCCTCACAAAGCATGATCAACTACACCGATAATTGGCAGAGCATGTACACGGCAATGCTTCTAGCTTGCATTCTAACCGGTGATCAATGAGCAATTTTATTTCATTTCCTATTTTCTCCATATTACAAATCCTGACTTTGATTGGTGCAGTTTATTGAAACCATAGTAGAGTGGGGTAAGATTGCATAAGAATTGAGGGCATCTATGAGAAGACGTACTATAAACATGATTTTTTGAGCCAAATGGCTTACCAAAGCAATGCATGATATCAACGAAGATGAAAAGAAGAATTGAATATATTTGCATTTTCATGTCATAATAAATGTTAACTCGGGTTTCTCAAATCCTATAACAAGTGTGATGCGAACTATATCTTCTCTTTTGCTTATTTCGTCTGTCGCCAATTTATTGGTCTTTATTTTGCAAATAACAAATTTATTGATCTAATAATTTTTATCATACTTAGTGACCAAAGATATTGTGGAAGACGTGTCTTGCAATGTTCTAAATATTTGTGCCGCCAAGTGATATTTCTAGTGAAGATCTATTTTCTTATGTGACCCAATTAAGCTGTAGTTGAGCCATGGTTAAACAGAGAAAAATCAACACAATGGGGAAATCTAAGGCGACAACTCCAAGCAATGACATATCTCCGCGGATGATCCCTTGGAAAATGTTTCGCGGTGTGTTTAACTAATTTTATATGATCGATCCAAAGGTTAATTCAACAATTATTATCAGAGCGAGGTCAAAGATTTAAATTCACTCTTGTCCCAGTGAGGATATCCATCTAGCGCCTCGGCGGCGGGTGATCGTCGCTCTACGGAGTGATACGGAGGAGATGACAAGGAGTTGTCGTTGGCAATGATGCGGAGGTGGATGATCATTGATGGGAAAACTGGTGCCGAGGTATGTGTCAAGAGTCTTGCCAATGTCGTCAACCTGGGAGTTGGATGAGTCAAGGAGTCAAAGTGTGCATTTTTGCATGTTCCCTAAAATCAGTCCTTGTATCTAAGTGGTCGTTTATGTGACAATTTGTTGTAGATGAAGCACATAACGTCAGAGAGTGTTGTCTTGTACGGAGTGTCATCGAGGGCGGGGGCCGAGGGATGTGCGGAAGACAAGTGTCTGTCGGTTAGAAGATGCTCAAACATATGGTGGAACGAGGACGAGTAAAGGTGAGCCTCTTCAAGAAGGACATGTCTCTACATAAGGTTGTGTTGCCGAAAGTGTCCACATGGTAGCTTGACTGGATATCTCAATCAAATGTTGAGGTTAGTCGACAAGTATGAAACCAGCAAAAAGTACGGACCAAAGGAAACACAAGGAGATGTAAGTTTTTTTACGACGTATGATCGTAGGCATACATTACTTGTATTTATAAACATAACAATACATAGTTGGTATGCATACAAACTATAAAACAAAAGGAGGATACAAGTGGTTGTACTACTATAAACTATTGTCGATGCAATTTCCAAGAACACACATCCTCCATCGTCGTCGGAGAAGAAGAGCACCAATAGTTGGTCCACATTTTAGCGCTATAGAAACTCCTAGCCATGAGGCATTAACAAGCTGCAGCGCTGCCCCGCTCTTCAGGCAGCCGGATTCCCCAGTGGTTTCCGCTAACATGCATCAGTCAAGACCGCCAAATTTCAAGAGCAGCCCATCCCTGCCGCCATCCCATGACCTAGCGCAAAATTGAAGCCACTCCAACAGCTTGAAGTTCACAAGTCTCTCATCATCGTCGACAACACTTTCGTCGAGCAGGGACATGGACTGAGAAACCATTATTGCTAATAGCACCATCAACAACTGTCTCACCATGACGCAGATGAACCATAGGAAACCTAGGGCTACAATCCACACACAAACGAGAACCGAGCCTCCCCTCCCCCTCACGATGCCAGGACGACGATCAGAGGGGAAGGGGGAGCAACAGACTCACGGGCAAGAAAGTGACCTGGAACCGCTCTTGTGAGGAGATGCAAGTTTAGAATATGTGAGATTGTAGAAAATAATCTATACTTACCGAAAATAAAACAGAGACAAAGTTTAAGTTAAATTCCTACTGTCTACTCCCAAAGTAATTCGATTCCTAGCTAGTTAGGTCCGTACTATAGCATTGTGTTCGACGTATGTATTCTTTTTTTTGTCATGGTTGTGGGTGTACATTTACCATCTTTTATTGGGTTCGAGGCTGCTTATTATTTCTGTCATAGAGAATGGCAGGAAGCATGTCGTTTCAATCAAGGTCAGTGTGAAGTCCTGGTGTTCTCGATCGAGCTGATAAAGCTCTAAAGCTACTTATATTATGGTAGCCTGATCCACTGCATCTAATTCATTGCATAGTTGCAGTCCAAACACTACGCAGTACGTAAGGATGGAATACAACGGATTTATTTGTTTCCTTATTCATTGTCCAGGACTCCAGGTTACAAATAATAATATTTGGATGAATTGACTCAATCACGATTCTGAGAAAAAAATGCTTTGCATATTCACTTCTAAATAACCCAGGATGCGGCAAGATTACACTCTCTCACTCTAAAGAAATACTCCCGGTCATAATCTTGGCCGGATTATAATTGGCCAGGTTCCACACGTGGTTGAAACTGGAACTGCCGTATTTCTTCCTCCGTCGTATTCTTAAACCCTGACAACTATGATCGACGCAGTGGCCAGGACCAGAGGACGCCGTTGTCTTGCAGGCTTAGCTCGGCGACGTACCAGATGAGTTCCAGCATGAGCACCAGGAAGCGCATGCCGTTGGGGAGCCCAGGTCGTACAAGAGCGGATTGAGAACCGTGACCTAGGCAGCGAGAAACATACCCCTCTTGCTGTTGCCGCCCTAGGAGTCCGGTGCACGGCTGGTTTCGGACGCCACTTTATCCACGTTTGGTGGGTGGATTCCCTCGTGCTTGAAAGCGACATGCAACCCCGCAGCGTTCATACGAATCAACTAGCTGACCGGCCCAACATGGTGCTGGAGTGAGAAGCTCAACACGACACTCCAGAAGGAACTAGTCGCCTTAAAGTGTGTGAACGGCTTATCTTCATATTCCTGAGGCTTCCCAAGCCCACAACCTGCGCTGCTAATATTTTCATCTCATGGCCAATGGTCAGGTTCTAAACATGGCACTGAAATTCTTCTCCCTTCCATCCTCTATTTTCTAGATGGCAAGACCTATTATGTGACACCGTCATTTTCATTATATATATGCTGGTTTCTATATATACCACAAACATGGTGATGTTCACCATGTTTTATTGTATGATGATGGCTATTTATTAATTGTCTCGAGGCCGTTGGAAGGGGTTCCACTGACCTCTTGAAAGCATTTAATATGAAACTAATTCTTTTTCTGTTTGAAGAGCTCTCGGGATTTAAATTAACTTCTATAAAAGTGAGATTTTTTGTTTTGGAAAGACAAAGGATGAGGTTGATCAGTACAAGCAGATATTTAGTTGCGATGCTAGTTCTCTCTCCTTTAGATACTTAGGTATTCCTGTCAATTATAGAAAACTCAGAAATTCTGATTGGTATCCAGTGGAGACCCGATTTGAAAGCAAATTGGGATGCTGGAAAGGCAAACTACTGTTCTATGGGGATAGGCTTGTCCTTATCAATTCAGTTTTAACTACTTTACCTATATTTATGTTGTCTTTTCTAGAGATACCTGTTGGGGTAAGGAAACGATTGGACTTCTATAGGTCTAGATTTTTTTGGCAGTTCAATGAAAATAAGAGAAAATATAGACTTACAAATGGAATATTACCTGCCGATCCAAAGATCAAGGGGGTTTAGGTATTGAGGTTCTTGAACTCAAAAATATATATTTATTGAGTAAGTGGCTTTATAAACTTCTTAATGGGGACGGGGTGTGGCAAGAATTGCTACAAAATAAATACCTAAGACAGAAGACCTTATCTGAGGTGAAAGCTAAGCCTACGGATTCTCCCTTCCGGAAGGGATTGATGGGGGTTAAGGACGATTTCTTTTCTAGAGGGGTTTTTAAAGTTGGTAATGGAGCAAATACGCGTTTTTAGGAAGATACTTGGTTAGGAAAAAACACCGTTAGCTCAGCAATATCTATCTTTGTATAATATTATGCATCACAAAAATGTAACGATAGCTCATGTGTTATCTCAAACACCTCTGAATATAAGTTTCAGACGGCTGTTAGTGGGTAACAAACGTACTTTATGGTTAAAGTTATGCCAAAAACTTATGATGGTTAATTTAAATGAAGAGACGGGTCGTTTAGTTTAGAGTTTGACAACCAATGACTTGTTTACGTTGAAGTCTATGTATGAGGATCTTATGAATGACCACACCCCTTTTTTTGAGAAAATACCTATGGAAAGTTAAAGTTCCTCTTAAGTTAAAAATATTTATGTGATTTCTGAGCAACGAGGTTTTGCTTACCAAAGATAATTTAGCTAAGTGTAGGTGGAATGGGTGTACGAAATGTGTTTTTTTGTGGTGAACATGAGACCATTGAACACCTCTTCGTCAAGCCCTTTTGTAAGGGTATTTTACCCTTATCCATTATTTTGGTAACTATGACACCGTGCTAGTGTATTTGGTCTAATACATGTCTACAAGATGATCCCCAGGTATTAGCCAAAGAGGTTTAATGGTGTAACAATGGAACAAGATGGCAATGGGAGACACCCCACTTCGACGAAGAATCAACAAAGTTTTCCAGTGCCTGGCCGGTCCCAGACCCGGTCAGACCGGCCCTAGCACCGGACGGCCCGGAGGCAACCGGATCCAGCGCTTGTGCCATCCGGGCAGAATCCAGTAAAGGGTGGGAAATCACCCGGTCAACGTCCGGTCGCCAGCCCGGTTTGGACCGGCCCATCCAGTCCACGACCCGGTTGGACCGGGTTCCAGACCGACCACCCCGGTGCCCAACCGGAGTCTGCACTTGTGACATCCGGGCATGATCCAGTAAGCTCAGAACCTCGTCCGGTCAAGACCCGGTCCCAGCTCCGGTTGAAACCGGCCGTCCCGGTCACAGGGCCGGTCGGACCGGACTGTGCGCCGGCCAGTCCGGTGCCAAATCCGGTCGACCGGGTTCCTCGAGGAAATTAATGATGTGGCAAGTTGCAACTGACAGTTTTCGAAGAGCACTATAAATACCCCTTCTCCTACCTTGGAAGAAGTAGGCAACACACTACAAGCTGTTCTTGAGCTCTCTCTCTCTTACTCCATTATTAGAAACACCAAAAGCCTCCGATCTTCCTCCTCCTCCACCCAAACTCAAATCCCTCCGGGGAATCACTAGAGGAGGACCCGATCTACTGTTCTACCAAGCCAAATCTCATTCCCCCTTGTATTCATCAAGAAGCTTGCTTCCTAGGGTTCCTTGGAAACCCTAGGTGGGCAAGAAGAGTCCGGAAGCATCCGGGCTGTGGATTCGCTCCGGGCAAGATTGTGAAGGTTTGGAGGCTACCTCAAAGTCTACCACAAGTGAGTGAGCTATTCCTTCGTGGGATAGGCTCCGGAGAATAGGGTGAGCCTTCGTGGCGTGGGGAATCCTTCATGGGACCTCCACCCCTCCAAACGCGACGTACCTTGTTGCAAAGCAAGGGAACACGGGAATACATCCTCGTCTTTGCGTGCTATCGGTTATCTCTAACCGAACTCCTTACTTGTGATTTAACTGCCTGTGAGAGCCTTCGTGCTCGAGTTAGTTGTATCCTCATATAGGTTGCTTCACCTAGTTTGCATTAGGCTCACCTTTATATTCCGCAAAGCCTAATATTGCAAAGAAAGAATTAAAACTTGTAGAAACCTATTCACCCCCCTCTAGGTTTACCATCTCTATACTTTCAATTGGTATCAGAGCATGGACTCTTATTAAGGGCTTCACCGCCTTAAGAGTGAGATGGATAAACTATTCGAGGGTCTAGATGAAGACTCTAACCTTTCGGTTAAAGAGATGAAATCTAGATTCTTGGCATATGATGCCGAGAAGAAGAAAAAGGAGGATGAGCTACAAAGCCAAATGGCAGAGATCTCTGCCATGCTTAAGAACTTGACTAGTGGGCCTTCTAGTACGGCTTCGACCTCACTAGGGAGCTATCGCGAAGTCAACCATGACTATCCCAAAAACACTTCACCCATGCCTCATATAAACCATAGTGGGAATGTTCCCCATTTTGATGGAACTCACTTTCCTCTTTGGAAATCTTCTATGGAATCTCATATTCGCAGCTGCAGCGTGGAGTTGTGGGAGATCATTGTTCATGGATACCGGGAGCCACAAGATCCCATTCGGTTGACCTCCACCGAATTCTACAACTGTCAACTCAACGCCTCCGCCCGTGACAAGATTAGGAGTGGCATCAACCGCAAGCTCCTTGATCAAGTCAATGACATAGAGTCCGCTAAAGAGTTGTGGGATCGAATCGTAGTACTCCAAGAGGGAATCGATTTGATCCAATCCGCTCTTTATGAGACCGCAAAGCAAGAGGCTCATCAATTCATGATTCGAGAAGGAGAGTCCGTGGTCGATGCTTATGCAAGACTCGGTGCTCTTAGAGTAAGGGTCAAGGGACTCGGTGTTGAGAAGTACAATGATGGCTTCGAGATGAATGAAGCATTTATAAAGTCCAAGGTCATTGCTATGATTGCCGTCAAACAAGAAGACACCAATCTTGCACTCAACTTACAAATCATGACCAAGAGTGCCGACCTCAACTCCGATGATCTAGTCTCCTATGTGGCCGCCAATGAAAACATGGCCAAAGCGGGAAAGAGGCTCATGGCAATGAACCGTGTTGATGAAGCCTCACACAACCATGAAGCGCCACGCAATCTTGCTCTCAAAGCTAGGGCCGATCATGGAGGAGAAGAAGAATATGAATTTGAAGAAGAGGAAGAGATGACCTCAACTAGTGACATTGGTACCGACTTTGCCTTCTTTGCCAAGAAGTACAAGGGAAAGCTTCCAATGCTCTTCAATGACAAGAAGAAGAAGAGAACTTGCTACAACTCGTGATGAAGATAGCCACTTTGCAAATGAGTGCCCTTATGAGAAAAGGGTAGACAAGCCAAAGTTCATCAAAGGGGTCAAGCCAAGGTTGAAGCCAAACCCAATCAATGATCGGTACAAGAAGAACAAGGGAAGGGCTTTTGTTGGAGCCGAGTACTTGTCCGATGAAGAAGAGGAAGATGAGGAGAAGGAGGCCGGAGTGGCCGGTTTGGCTTTCTCTAAGCCCGGGTCACTCTTCACATATGACTACTCCAAGGATTACTCCACGGAGAATGATGTTGGTTCTTCCTTCATGGCAAGAACAACTCAAGACGATGACTCCGATGACTCTCTCCCTCTACAATCGTTGGCTCTTGCCTAATGGCAAGAGAAACCAAGGTAATGGAACCTCCACCTTCTCTATCTAGTGTTCTTGATGATGAAAATGAAAATCAAGATGAATTGATTGTGCTTAAGGAACTTTACAATGTTAGATGCACCCTTCGTGGTGAAGCTCTTGTCAAGTTTGATTTCTTGATGGACTCTCTCAAAGAAAAGGATGAGTCCATTGAGGAATTAGAATATCAATTGGATGAAAAGGAACGGAGATTCAATCTCCTAAGACAAGAGCTAAAAACCGAAAGGTGCATATCTCAAGGCCTTAAGCAACAAATTGAAACTTATGAACTTGATAAAGTTAAGGACCTAGAAACTATTGATAGGGCTCAATCTTTGACTCAAGTGCCCCATGCCTCAAAGGAGGAACTTGAAGTTGCTCGTGCTTCTCTCACTAGGGATCTTGACCACCTTGAAAGAGCTAACAAGCTTGTTAAGGATGAGCTCAGGAAACTTGGAGAGAACCATGACCTACTTCAAGAAACCTACACAAAGGCACTTGAATCAATGAAGGATCCCATTGTCTTTGAAAAACTTGCTAGTTCTTCCACTTCTTTTACTAGTGAGCATGCTAAGCTTGTTGAGGAACATGTTCGTTTACAAGAGGAACTTTCCTTGCATGTTGAGACCAATGCATATCTTGAATCCTTGGTGACTAAATATGGTCTCGACTATCATCCTAATGAATCTTCTTGTGAGCAAGCATCTATTCTTGAGGAAAATGTTAGGTTAACAAAGGAACTTGCCAAGTTCACCACCGCCAAGAACAAGATGGGATTGGATGACCTCTTGAGTAAGCAAAGGTCAAACAATCAAAAGTTTGGACTTGGATACACTCCCAAGTCCTACAAGAAGAACAACTACAAGAAAGAGAAGCCCGCTCAAGATAAGAACAAGAAGGTCACTAATAATGGCAAAGCCTCAAAGGGCAAAGCCACTAGTAGTGACCGCACGGGGCCAAACGATCACTATGCATTATTTGTTGATTATTATGGTGATGTCTATGCTAACTATGTTGGCCCTCCTAATGGCTATGCTTATAGAGAGTACTCAATTTGGGTACCAAAAGATATTGTTGCCATTGCAAAGGAACCCATTAATCGATGGGTTCCTAAATCCTCTACTTGATTTTGTAGGGGTATTCCTCCGGTGGTCCAAAATGGGTGTTTGATAGTGGATGCACCAATCATATGACCGGAGGAAGAGGTGTGCTTGATCAATTCATTGAAGACATCAACAAGAAGTCAAGCATTACCTTTGGTGATAACTCAAAGGGAAAGGTACTTGGGTATGGCAAGGTAGCAATCTCTAAGGACTTGTACCTTGAGACCGGTTATGCTTGTTGAATCCCTTGGCTACAACTTACTTTCTATATATCATCTTGCCGATGCCGGTTACAATTCATATTTTACTAATTATTGTGTGAAAGTCTTTAGGAGTGACAATCTCAAATTGGTCCTCGTTGGATATGTGGAGAACAACCTTTACGTGGTTGACCTCTCGAAAGAGAGCTCCTCTCACTCCACATGTCTAATGGCGACCAAGCATGACGAAGGTTGGTTGTGGCATCGCCGCCTTGGTCATGTCAACATGAGGAATCTCAAACAACTCCTAAAGGGTGAACACATTGTGGGACTAACCGGCATTTCTTTTGAGAAAGATCGTGTTTGCAGTGCATGTGTAGCCGGAAAGCAACTCAAGAAGAGTCACCCTATCAAGAGTATCGTCACCACATCTAGGCCTTTGGAGCTCCTTCATTTGGATCTGTTTGGGCCATCACATTATGATACTCTTGGTGGGAGCAAGTATGGACTCGTCATTGTTGATGATTACTCAAGATACTCTTGGGTCTTTCTCCTTAAGTCTAAGGACGAGACCCATAGGGAATTTATTGTCTTCGCCAAGAAAGCTCAACGTATGTATGAATCCGAGATCAAGGCGATAAGGACCGACAATGGCACCGAGTTCAAGAACTACACCATGCAAGAGTTTGTTGATGATGAGGGCATCAAGCATGAGTTTTCGGCGCCATACACCCCTCAACAAAATGGTGTTGTTGAAAGGAAGAACCGGACTATCATTGAGATGGCAAGAACCATGTTGAGTGAATTCAACTCACCCCACAACTTTTGGGGAGAAGCCATCTCTACTGGCCATCCACTACTCCAACCGGCTCTTCCTCCGTCCCCTCACACAAAAACTCCATACGAGCTTCTTACCGGTAACAAGCCTAATGTCATGTACATTCGTGTCTTTGGATGCAAATGCCTTGTTAAGAACAACAAAGGAAAGCTCGGTAAATTTGAAACTAGAACCATAGAGGGCATATTTGTTGGATATGCGGAGAACTCTCACGCCTATAGATACTACAACCGGTCCACTCGGGACTATTGAAGTATCTTGTGACGTGGTGTTCTTGGAGGATAATGGCTCCCAAGTGGAGCAATTTGTTCCATGTGTTGCAGGTAATGAAGATGATCCATCTAGTGCCATCAAGCATATGGGCATTGGACACATTCGGCCCATGGAAATTCATAGTGATGATCAAGATGGTGGAATAGAAGTATCAAGCACGGCTCAAGTGGAGCCTAGCTCAACTCAAGTCGAACCATCAAGTGCAACTCAAGAACCATCCTCCACTCAAGATGAGTCACATTCCGAAGAACAAGAAGAAAGTCCTCATTCCATGGAGCAAGACCATGATGATGATCAAGAAACATCCTCAACTCATGATCAAGCTCAAGTGGTCCCTCATGATCAAGCACTAGCAAGAGATGAATTCATTGATCATGAAGGAACCATTCGGAAGATCAAGGCCGCTACAAGGGCAAGTGACATGAAAGTAGATCATGTCCTTGGTAGCATCTCAAGGGGAGTGGTAACTCGTAGACACCATGCATTACTTATCACTTATTGTCAACACCATGCTTTTGTGTCTAGTTTTGAACCACTCAAGGTACATGAAGCCTTGGTTGATCCGGATTGGGTAATTGCTATGCAAGAAGAATTGGAGTGTTTCACTCGTAATGAAGTGTGGTCTCTAGTTGAGAGACCCAAAGATCATCGCATCAATGTTATTGGGACCAAATGGGTATTCAAGAACAAGCAAGATGAGAATTTCATTGTCATACGAAACAAAGCAAGGTTAGTGGCGCAAGGGTTTGCCCAAATAGAAGGTATGGATTTTGAGGATACCTTTGCGCCGGTAGCCCGTCTTGAAGCTATTCGTCTTTTGCTTGCATTTGCATCTTTCCACAATTTCAAACTATATCAAATGGATGTGAAAAGTGCATTTTTGAATGGTCCTCTAAAAGAAACCGCATATGTGGCTCAACCCCGGGTTTCGAAGACCCATGCCGACCCAACCACGTGTACTTACTCCATAAGGCACTCTACGGTCTCAAGCAAGCTCCACGTGCTTGGTATGAGTTCCTTAGGGATTTCTTACTACATGATGGGTTTTGCATGGGTACGGTCGATTCCACCCTTTTCACCAAACAGGTTAAAGGGGGTGGCCTATTTATATGTCAAATATATGTTGATGATATTATCTTTGGTGGAACTAACCCCAATCATAACAAAGCTTTTGAGCTATTGATGACTAGGAAATTTGAGATGTCCATGATGGGAGAGTTGAAGTTCTTCCTAGGCTTCCAAGTGAGGCAACTTGCAAAAGGCACCTTCATCTCTCAAGAAAAATATGTGAAGGACATGCTCAAGAAATTCAACATGACCAATGCAAGCCCAATGAAGACACCCATGCCCGTAAAGGGGCAACTTGGTTCATGTGACGGTGAGAAGAATGTGGACATAAAGGTATACCGCTCCATGATAGGATCCTTGCTGTACCTTTGTGCCTCTAGGCCGGATATCATGCTAAGTGTAGCGATGTGTGCTCGTTTTCAATCCGCTCCCAAGGAGAGCCATTTAATGGCGGTCAAACGGATTCTAAGATACCTTGTTCTCACTCCTACTCTCGAGCTGTGGTATCCAAAGGGGTCAACCTTTGAACTCATTGGCTATTCGGATTCCGATTGGGCCGGTGATAAGGTTGACCGGAAGTCTACCTCCGGGGCTTGCCAATTTATTGGCCGGTCATTGGTGAGTTGGTCATCCAAGAAACAAAACTCCACCGCTTTATCCACCGCCGAAGCCGAATACATATCCGCGGCATCTTGTTGCACTCAATTGTTATGGATGAAGCAAACCTTGAAAGACTATGGTGTGTCTCTTGGTACGGTGCCTCTTCTTTGTGACAATGAAAGTGCAATTAAGATCGCCAATAACCCAGTTCAACATTGTCGCACCAAACATATTGACATTCGCCATCACTTCCTTCGTGATCATGTTGCCAATAAGGATATTGATCTCACTCATGTGGGAACAACCTACCAATTGGCGGATATTTTCACTAAGCCTTTGGATGAAGCCCGCTTTGTTAACTTGAGAGGAGAACTTGGTATTCTTGATCCTAAAAACTTGGATTGATTAACTTCTTGCACTATATTCTTGCATTTATCTTGCTATCTAGCTTAGAGGCATAGCACATATGGGGATAGTCATCCTACCATGTCTTGGTACGATGCATACCTATGTGTGCAACATAAATAGACCCAATGTCATTATATGGACCCAAGCATGTCTCTTCGCGGTCTCATGACATTTGCGCTTTCACATAGGGGAGTAATTCCCCGCCCCTCATTGAGCCTTTATTACAACTTGATTTGACTATATAAGGCCAAATGATCTTATTGCAAACATCATTTCCAAATGACTTATGATTCTTGATATACACTTCGAATCATGCCCATTGTTGCTATTCACATCTTGTTTGGATTTTCTCTCCAATGGGTATGCCTAGAGAACTTTGTGTTTCCAACCCCATGTCTATGCTCATCTCATCATCATCTATCTATCTATATGTACATGTCATCATCTGAGCACTCACACACATTTACACAAAGAATAGGGGCAAAACGAGGCAAAATGACACAATTTTGGGCAAATTGACTTCGGCCGGTCACTGGCCCGGTCGGACCGGCCTTTGCGCCGGGTCGTCCGGTGTCTGGCCCGGTCGATCGGGAAACCAACCGGTCGTGCGGCTGTTATGTATTGGAGGAGGATACCCCTTGGGGGTTTTCTTCCTCATTGTCCCCCATCTCCAAAACTTCCATGGCCGCCGCCTCCCCCATCTCCACCACAGCCTAGGCCTTTCCCACCACTGGTTTCTCCCCAAACTACACCCAACCGTAGATCGGGATCTCTCAAGCTTCTTCACCAAAGGATTTGGTCCTTCTCAAGCTCGTTTGGGAGATCTTGGGGATTTGGCCCTCAAGCCCTCTTCACGTGTTGTTCTTGCTCACTTGGGCAAAAAGGACAATAATGTCTTCGGGTAAATCTCCCTTCCATTCCCTCTCTTTCTTGCTTTTCCTCTCCCATTGCCACATGTTGAGGAAAGTTGAGAAATGTTAGGGTTAGGGTTAGGGTTTGTAAGTCCTCATGCCATCTAGAGTGTCTCACACCCCTATGCACATTGTTCACTCACTTGGTATAGTCTATGTTCAAGTTTGTGAGTTTTTGCATGATTTTGAGGTCGAATTTCTGGGCAAACATCACAAGTCAGCAGCACCCGGTCTCAGACCCGGTCAACCGGCCTCTCAACCGGCCGTTCCGGCGTGCTGCTTTACAACCGGCTCGTCCGGTCTGTAGTCCGGTCCGACCGGGTCGTGCGCCGGCTCGCCCAGTTCTTCGCACAAAGTCGTCGAAACACTTGGATATATGCTATGTTTCTTATACTGATGACATGTACACTTACCCCATTGCTCTTCTCGCCCTACATTGCTTATTCACAGGAGATTGGAGCGGTGAGGACCGTGACACCACTGCCAAGAGAGGGAGGCATGCCGGACACCCACCACGACGTACTAGCGGTCGTGTGCCTCATCGATGGTACCTCCTCCGGCCGAACCAAGTCGGTTCCCAACGGAAGAGAGATAAGCATGCAGCACAGGAAGAAGATGAGATCTTGCCAACATATAATGTTGGTGATGTACAAGTTGGGGCATGGAGAAGACTTAGAGATTCCAACCCCTATCGCTTTGAGGAACCCAATTACACAGGGGGAGATCGCTTTTTCTGGACTAAGCTACAGCAGAGGATGTGGGAAGAGTACTATGACACCCAAGATCACATGAAGACTAGTACCTTTGTTATGCCCAAGGCCATCAAGAATGTTCTTGCACTGCATGAAGACACCACGTTTCGCTTTGCGGTTGAGACCTTGAAGTGGATGGGGTTGTATGAGCTTATGTGCCTGATGCCCACTGATGAGTGCTACTGTCCGATCTTGGTGAGGCAGTTTCATTGCACGGTCTTCTTCCATGATGATGCAGCTCGGACTATGACTTGGATGACTGGCAAAGAGAAATACACTTGCAACTATCTTGATTTCTGTGAAGCCCTGGGGTTTGGTGGAGGTCGTGCTCGTGGTTTCAAGATATACTCTCGGCGAAGTTCGCCAAGGGAGACATTGCATTTTGCTATCCTTCGAATCCCACGGCTGGACCTCCCACTATTTCTGGCATGTACTACTCCTACCTGCTGCTTGCCAAGCTCTTCCGTGAGACCCTCATCAGCAAGTCCGGCGATACAAGTGAATGCTGTGGCTATCATCTGAACTTGATGTACTACTGCCATCCCGAGTACCGGAAACTTATTGATGGGTGTGATCTCCTCTACTGTGAGCTGCGGCGATGTGTTCGCGAACGGATGACACCTAACTATGCTCAATATGTTCAGCTGCTCATCAACAGGGTTGTGCCAGCACCTCTCAACACGCAAGGTGAAAGGGTTAGGATGGAAGCCTTCAGGGTTCCTATCCAAGGTGATAGACCAGATGTCCCTGAGATGATGCCCTATGAGCGCCGGACCAAGGAACACCATGACCCTGCTAGCTCTAGCTCCTCTAGCCGCCCACAGCATGGTGTCTCACGCTTCTTCTCCTGCATGTGGCAAATGTGCAAGAACACCAATGATGTTGCACATCAGACTCTTACTATGACCCAGGAGACACGGAGGCGCCAGACTGAGTTCATGGCCTCACGGAACCACCCTGTTCCTCCTCCCGGCCCAGAGATGGAACCTCGACATGCACCTAACTGGGAGATGCCTCTCCACACTGATCAGATGTTCCAGAACTTTGACCCCTCCTTGTACACCTTTGGTGGTCCCCCTCCTAGGCCTGCTCGTGCCCCCACTGACGATGATGATGACGAGGATGAAGGTGCTGCGGATGCGAGTGATGATCACGATAGCTCATATTCCGCTGGGCATGAGTACTATTGATGGGTGCGCTAGCTTCTCTCCTCTTTTCTTCGCCTTTTTGGTGTTCCGATGCCAAAGGGGGAGAAGAGAGTAGAGTCTAGGATTCACGGGTGTTGCTTTGGATGTCACAAGCCATGGGTGTTGCTTTATTTGATTCTTATATGGCTTGTGCTTCCTTGCCTTTATCGTTTCAAGAACCATTTGCTATTTTAAGTAATTCATGTATGGACATGTACCTATATGCTTAAACTCTACTATATGTGCTACTCTATGTTAGGATGATTATGTGTGTTATGCTTATATATCTTGATATGCACATCTCCATACCATGCTTGTTTCCTAAAGATATTGGGGGAGCTTCTCATGTTCCACAAAGGTTGCACTTTGCATTCAAACGCAAATTCTCCAAGTGCACACCTTATGGGGGAGCCGTCTCAATATCTTATATGGAATCAAGGTTTAAAGCTTATCATAATATCTCTCTGTGACTCTAGCTCGGTTTGTCATCGTTTACCAAAAGGGGGAGATTGTAAGGGTATTTTACCCTTATCCATTATTTTGGTAACTATGACACCGTGCTAGTGTATTTGGTCTAATACATGTCTACAAGATGATCCCCGTGTATTAGCCAAAGAGGTTTAATGGTGTAACAATGGAACAAGATGGCAATGGGAGACCCCCACTTCGACGAAGAATCAACAAGGTTTTCCGATGCACTGGCCGGTCCCGGACCCGGTCGGACCGGCCCCGGCACCGGACGGCCGGGAGGCAACCGGATCCAGCGCTTGTGCCATCCGGGCGAGAATCCGGTAAAGGGTGGGCAATCACCCGGTCGGCGTCCGATCGCCGGCCCGGTTTGGACCGGCCCATCCGGTCCACGACCCGGTTGGACCGGGTTCCGGACCGACCACCCCGGTGCCCAACCGGAGTCCGCACTTGTGACATCCGGGCATGATCCGGTAAGCTCGGAACCTCGTCCGGTCAAGACCCGGTCCCGGCTCCGGTTGAAACCGGCCGTCCCGATCACGGGGCCGGTCGGACCGGACCGTGCGCCGGCCGATCCGGTGCCAAATCCGGTCGACCGGGTTCCTCGAGGAAATTGATGATGTGGCAAGTTGCAACGGCCAGTTTTCGAAGAGCACTATAAATACCCCTTCTCCTACCTTGGAAGAAGTAGGCAACACACTACAAGCTGTTCTTGAGCTCTCTCTCTTACTCCATTATTAGAAACACCAAAAGCCTCCGATCTCCCTCCTCCTCCACCCAAACTCAAATCCCTCCGGGGAATCACTAGAGGAGGACCCGATCTACTGTTCTACCAAGCCAAATCTCATTCCCCCTTGTATTCATCAAGAAGCTTGCTTCCTAGGGTTCCTTGGAAACCCTAGGTGGGCAAGAAGAGTCCGGAAGCATCCGGGCTGTGGATTCGCTCCGGGCAAGATTGTGAAGGTTTGGAGGCTACCTCAAAGTCTACCACAAGTGAGTGAGCTATTCCTTCGTGGGATAGGCTCCGGAGAATAGGGTGAGCCTTCGTGGCGTGGGGAATCCTTCGTGGGACCTCCACCCCTCCAAACATGACGTACCTTGTTGCAAAGCAAGGGAACACGGGAATACATCCTCGTCTCCGCGTGCTATCGGTTATCTCTAACCGAACTCCTTACTTGTGATTTAACTGCACTTGTGAGAGCCTTCGTGCTCGAGTTAGTTGTATCCTCATATAGGTTGCTTCACCTAGTTTGCATTAGGCTCACCTTTATATTCCGCAAAGCCTAATATTGCAAAGAAAGAATTAAAACTTGTAGAAACCTATTCACCCCCCCCCCCCTCTAGGTTTACCATCTCTATACTTTCACCTTTAGCTAAACTTATTTCGCACAGTTAATTTTACATATGATCTTCCACCTCCAACCAATATTACGAATATGTTTGGTAATTGGTTAAATGGAGTTGATAGACAATCTAAAGTATTCATCCAAATTGGGATTTCTGCCTTATGTTGGCCTATATGGAGGGTGAGAAATGATCTTATCTTTAACAAAAAAAACAATCTTTTCACTTTTTGCAGGTTATCCATATGGTGTCACATTGGGTTCAGCTGTGGGCTCTGTTGTTACCGGAGGGGCAGCGGGATGCTATGGTTTCTGGATGCACACGGCTCCAGACGGTCTCTCATGATATCTTGTGCCAGGCTGACTGGCGGCATAATAGCAGGCTATGTTGATGTGTAGTCACTCTAGTTTTTATTTCTTTCGCTGGTTGATTCTTGTATCAATTCTGGACGATGTGTGATTTCTTATAAACATTGTTCTCATAACTTTTAAATAAAAAAGCCGTGTGCATCATCATGATGCAGAAGCCGAGGTTTTAATCCCCATTTCGAAAAAAAAAAACTAGACGAAAATGACCTAATCTTAAGAATAACCATTGGAAGGGGTAAATTTGATTATCTAGTAGTGAAGCTCTGGTACTCGAATTTATCAAGCTTCAATAGTCACTGTGGTTAGTAGTATGAGCTTGTTAATCTTAGATGAATCTCATTTATGGCATTCCAAAAATACTACTCGACGGAGAAATCCTTTAGAACAAACACTTAGACCATAGTAGATGGATCGATAAAATGACACTTTTTTCTGATTCATTATCTAGATGTACAAAGAAAAATATTCCGTGTTTTTTTAAGAACACTACACAACGCAGACGCTCAAAAACACGCACGTACAAACACCCCTATGAACGGACATACGCACACCCTACCTCTATGAGCACCTCCGAGGGACGGAGCCGGCATATCTTGAGGTTGATGAAGTCACCACTGGCGCCTCGCTGTTGACGGACACGTCACCTACCACTGAAAGCATAGCGCCGATTAAATCCTGAAATAAATCCAGGTAAATGCAAACACTCATGCCAAGTCTAGGACTATTTATTTCTACATGAAGCAAACCTTGTGGTGCAGGCATGCAGAAGGGTTACACAAATGATTTGAAAAGTATCCTTGAACATAATCCTGGTGAGAATTCAAATACAAGCTAGAGGAGGTAGGGTTGACACAATTAGGCTAGTTTGGCAACAAAGTATTAGGAAAAGTGAAGTATTACAAACCATAGTATTACAATCCAGAGGAGTATTTTGTGGCTGCCTTTGCATCCTCAGTGTCCTCTTCTGTACAAAATGTCAACAGTGAAAACGATGACAATATAATCTTCTGTGATATAAACTGTATTGTGAACACATAATCCAGAAAGTAACGCTAACGGGGGAAGAGAATTAAAATGCAACCTGGATCCTCAGGTGAGTATTTATGACTGTCTTCGCTATTTTTCTAGGATGGCTTGAGTTGCCCCATTCATATGTAGGAAATCTTTTGCTTCCCCATGATCTTGTGGTGTCACCACAGGAGCTATTCAAAATATCAACATAATCCACACCTCTTTGTTGAGCATTACATGTAACTTTGATGCCAGAATAGGAAACCATTTTTTCACAATAATCAGAATCAAGGACCAGAGAACAACAATGAGTCCTTTTCTATGTGATGTGCATTTATAAATACCTCCCGTCCACAGCGGAGGACTGTCTTATTCTTATGCTTGGAAACTTCATGGTTCTTGAGATCTGTCCTCCGAAATGATCTATGAATTTGTTTTATATGATCTGTAGAAAAAAATAGGGAAACATATATTGATATAAACACAACAATTTCATAGATTCCTACAATAATGACCAGAAAAAAAAGAAGATAATGCAATGTAAAAACTATGTTCTATAGACTAGTTAGAAATGAATTAACAAATGGAACTTCAACACATAATTAAGATTGAATATTACCAGTGCACGATTAACCTAGAAATTAGAACACACAATGTTAATCATCATCCTGAGCTTTGAAGTTCTTTCAGTACAATGTTTCAGACCTACATAATTAACTGCTTCTTTGGAATCCTAGAGTTTAACTAGAGACTTTGCTAGCAATAATGTTCTGAATGTATTCACTTCTGTGTGTTTGTTTAACACGGACAGAGGTACAATCAAGTTCATCCAACTAGTAGTAACACTCAGTGGCCATGTGCCTACGGAAACACTTCATCGTTTCATCCAAATGGAATACACATCTCTTGCACAAGATATCTTCATTTGGGATGCTAGTCCAGCCATGTCAGCTGAAATTTGTAGCTAATGTAAGTTGCACATCTAAAAAAGCAACTCTAAACATTAGCACAAGGGTAATCTCTCCTTCCCAGAGAGTACATATTGTTCTCCAGTTATGCAAGACTAACTATAATACATTTTACTCTTCACCCATTTTCTACTGGCTGTGTTCTTGTTTCTTCTACCTTCAAAAAAATAATATACGCAGAGTCTTTCTACTGAAAACTGTACATATAGCACAGCGAAGCTGCAATCTTGCCACCCTACACTATGTTTCTGCAGCAAGGAAGAAAAAGTGCAAAAATAGCAGCACTGCCCAGTAAATGGTGAAACAAAGCAAAGCAAGTAACTATGTTCTTATACGCTGATATCCAGCAACTTAGATTGTAACATTGAAGTGAACAGATGCACCTGATCTGTCCTTTCCTTGTTGCAAGTAGGATGTAGTGGAGAGAAGACAACTTACCTTTGCAAAAAAAAATCGATGAGCTAAAATAGCCATTCAGAGGACTCTCAAATGTACTGATACATATATATGTCGATTAAATGTATCACTTCCTTTGAAGTGGAAAGTTCAATTTCTAGAGGATTTCAGTCTTTGGCAGGCATGGATTCATGATCTGCATGCAGTGGCTCGACCTCATTCTCAAATGTTATTGTTTTTCGGCAATTTCTTATCATGTTTAACTTCCTCACTGCATTTTGCAACCTCCATTCAGGACTTTGATCCTTATATGAAGAAACAAAGCCCCTATCTTCTATATCATTGAGTAGTTTCTCTCCCTCCAGAATTCTGCCTGATGCATAGATGGCTCCAGCTATTGTGGTGTATGTTGTAAGGTTCGGTCGAAGTTGCTTAGATTTCATCTCTTCATAAAGATCTAATGCATCAGAAACACACTGATTCTTGCACAGACCTGTGATTAGAACATTATAGGTGACAACATCAATCTTCAATCTATACAACTCCATTGACCTTTTGAGGTCCAGAGCATCCACAATCTTGCCTTCTTTACACAGACCATGCATTAGGGTAGTGAAAGTAGCAATGGTTGGCACCAATCCTGCACGAATCATGCTACAGAAAACTATGATGCCCTCTTCAACCTTTCCACATTTACTAAGACCTCTAACAATTGAGCTTTCAGCAACTTCAGCTGGCACAACACCAAGAGCTGCCATTTCCTCTTTAAGCCTGAATGCTCCATTGATGTCCCCAATCCTGCATTTTGCATTGATTAACGCAATATAGTGTGTATGATTTGGTTCAACTCCACTTTCAACCATGTCCCGTAAAATATCACAACTCTGCTGCAACCAGTTTTTCCTGATTAATCCATTTATCATGGCACTGTATGCGCTGCTGCTAGGTGACATATATAACCGCTTCATACAGTTGAAAACCTGTAAAGCATTAGGCATCCTAGATTTTTCACTACATGTAGTTATGAGTAAGTCAAAATCTAACTTATCAGGATAAATGCCTTCTAAGACCATCTTTTCCAAGAACTTGACTGCAATTTCAATCATACCCTGTTTGGAAAGTCCAAGCATAAGCAAACGATATGTCACATTGTTTGGCCTAATCCCATTCCTTATCATATCTTTGTAGAGATAAATAGATCTTGATAAATGTCCCTTCTTGATGTGCCCATGCATAAGAATATTATAACTAGCTGGGTTTGGAGAAACCTCATTACGATGCATATCACAAATCATCATATCTACTTTATGTATCATTCCTGCCTTTAGGTACCCATTTATCATTGAGTTGTAGGCAATACAATCAGCATACATGCCTTCCTTGCATATGATCTCCTGGAACAGGTAGGAAGCAACCTTAAGTTGGCCTTCCTTGATCAAACCATTCAACAAACATGTATATGTAACAATATCTGGGACAAACCCTTTCTGCAACATCATCTGCAACAAGATGACCGCGGGTACAATTTTACCTTTTCTGCAAAAACCACTAAGAAGAATCGTGTAGGTATGGATGCCAGGTAGGAAGTTACTTGTAACCATTTTGTCACATAACTCCAGAGCTTCATCTAGTGTCCCATCTTTGCAGATCCCTAGAAGTAATGCATTAAAGGTTTTCTGATCAATTGCAGAAGGTATGTCAATAAGGCAGGCCATGAACTCCTTTGCTTGTACCAAGTGGCCTCCCTTGCATAATCCTCTAAGCAAATTCCTATATGTGTAAACATTTGGAGAACAACCATATCTACCCATATCATCATACACCGAGAATGCCTCATGCATGTTACCTTTGGTGCAGTAGTAGTCTATTATACAGGTGAAAGAGGCGACATCAAATGATATCTGCATCCTAGACATGTATTGTTTGAATTGCTCAGCCTGTGCAATCATTCCTTTTCCATACAACGAGCATAACAAAGTATTATGGATGAATGAATTGGCAGTTAGGCCCCTTCGATAGATGTCCACGAAATACTTTAGTGCTTCTCTGACATATCCAGCCTTACAACAATAGCAAACTAGAGTTGTATAAAGCACCTCATTAGGCAAAACTCCAGTTTTTTGCATCCTTGGCAAAATCTCTTTTGTTTCATCCAGCTTACCCATCTTGCACATACCATTAATCAATGCTGAGTAAGTAATAACATCTGGATTAATTCCATCAACAAGCATGCACTTTAATATTTGTTTGGCCTTAGAAACCACTCCTAGCTGACAGAAACCATCAATCAGAATAGTATACATAGTCCTATTGATTGTTGTACCACTTGCTTTCAGAACTTCAATAAGATTCATTGCATGTCCCAGCATGGAAGCTTTGCAATAACCATTCAGCATTGCACTGTAAGTTAATTCACTTGGTTTTACACCAGCAACTTGCATTTCACATAGAACTCTTAAAGCTTCATCAGTGGTCCCATTTCGGCAATACCCATCAATCAAGGTAGTGTAAGTAGCTAGACTTGGTTTCAGGCTCTGTTTCAGCATTTCGTTGAAGATATAGATAGCAAGTTTCATCTTACCTTCATCAAAGAAACCTTTGATCAAAGTATTATATGTACATTCATCAGGTGATAAGTTATCTTCCCTCATTCTTTTGAGCAAAAGGTAGGCACGTGCACTCCTCTTCATTCTACATAACTTAATTATCATGATGTTGTAAGTATATACATCTGGCTCTACAAAATTCTTCTCCATATCTTCTAAGACACACATGGCAGCCTTGAACCTTCCTTTCTTAACATACCAGTAAAGTATTGTATTATAAGTAACCACATTTGCTAAGGAGCAACTCTTCATATTTTGTAGCATAAGATTAGCACTTTTAAGGTTGCCCTCAAGGCACAGAGAATTCAGCACAATATTGCAAGTGATGACATCCAAAGGGAACTTCCGGGCCAGGCTTTCTTTTAAGAAGAACCAAACATGTTTTGATTCCCCAACTTCCACGAGAGCATTAATGACAGCATTGCAGGAAAGAGCTGAAGCCTTAAATCCACATGCATCCATAAATAAAATCGCCTTACTTGCATCAACAACTTTCTTTTCCTTCAGATATGCATTGATAAGAAGGTCAAAAATCATGGGACTGGAATCACAACGCGTGATGGTTCGCATAAGGGAGCTCAATATAGCACTGCAGGGGAATCCTCCCACAGCAAGATGCTTCAACACTGATATTGCTTGTGAATGCATTTGAGCTTGGATGAGGATATGAGCAGCCATGCAGTAAATATGGGTAATTCGCTCTAAGCCTGATAGGTGCACAATCGAGCCCAGTATCTTCAAGGCTACTTTTCCATGAACTTTGTCAAGCTTACCAAATTTGTACGCCATACGATTCAAGGTCTCCCAGTGATGCATAGTTAGGACGCTGATGATGCTACTCTCAAGTCCGTGAGCTAAAAGAGATAGCCAAAATCAATAGAGCAGAATCGATGCAACATCAACAGTCAAAACTACAGCGGTGTCAAATACCACTAGACTACTAGTATTGCACATGAGAAGCAACCAACAACAGTCAAACAGGTTAAACATGCAAAGAATTAGCTAGAGCCAACAGATATGTATTGAGTAGCACTTACACAGTGTAGCTCATTTTGTGAAATGAAATCTAATCAGTACAGTGAGTTATAGGTAAGCTGGAGGGCTTCAATGGCTAGGACTGGGAATTTAAACCATACCAAGATAGAACATTTCTTGTGCGGTTGTGCATAAAAATGCAAATATTTTTCATTTACTACTTCTCATTTACATGTTGCTAGCCATAGGTGCACGAATGACACTGGGGTTTCTGTAACATGCTATCTCGCCCAGTGATTCACCGTGCAAAAAGGCTATGCTGACTGCTGACAAACTGGTACGCCTAGTAAGAGCAATTTTAATAGTAGAGCCAAGGGTTGGCCATAAGCCATTGCCATGTCATCTATAACAGAGTAATAGACATTGCCAGAAGCAAGTAATGAGCATTAATTGGTTATTCTAAAAGAACTAGACCTGTTATCACATATATATTTTTCTTGCTATCTTAGTTCCTTCTTTAACTATAAAGGTATATTGGCCCTAAATTTCATGCAGTTCAATCTGCACATGCTTAAACACACACTTGCAAACTAGTTATTGGATGAAACAATGGAATCGGGATAACATGTATGAGCTGATTGTACACTACGTCCATAATAATATAGTGAGACCGAATCCCCCAGGTCACGGAGCTCTGCAGAGAAAACAATAAGTGCAGCTAACAGGCATTTCCACAAGCAGGTTCGGTGTGTTCCAGTAATCAGGTTCACTCTTATTCGTTCGCACCGGGATTAATTGGATTGCTTGAGAAGGTTTTACCTGTGGTGGTGGCGCCAATCCTGGTGTGCGCAGTCTGCCTGGAGCGGGAGGGGAGGCGGGAAGAGTAGAGCGCGTGGGTGGCCGCCACCTTGGAGTCGAGGATCCTGCGGCGGTAGGACGAGGAGGCCAAAGAAGACGACATGGTCAAGTGCTCGGTAGGCGCGCGGGGCGGCGCGCAACGCTGAGGAGGAGCAGCTAGCTAGGCGGCGTAGCCGGTCTGGGAGGAGCAAGAAAAGCTGGGCTGGTTCGTCCTTGAACCTAAGCCTAGGCGGCGCAATTGGGGGGATGGCGGAGTCGGCGAGGGAGATGGACTAGGCAGGCAGAGGGGATGATTGTGGTGTGCGGAAGCGGACGGGCGTGGCCGGCGGCGAGGCTGTAGCAGAGAGATCAAGGGGCGGCGGTGGTGTGTCGGGAGGTTAGGGACGAGCAGGACATCAACTCACGGGAGAATTAGCCTATGGTTTTTCCCTTTTGTTAATGGGTAGAATTTTTTTTTAAACACAGTAAATTACAGACACTCACACATACGCGCACATACTCACCCTTATGAACGCACGCACATCCTATCTCTATAAGTACCTCTAAGAGACTGCTTTGAAGAAACTGATCCGGTGGATCTCGAGATTGACGAAGCCACAAATGTCTCGCTGTCGACGAAAACGTCGAAAATTCCGCCTTTATGAGACGAGACATCAAAGTGTTAAATCTGGGATTTAAACTTTGGTGGGCTACCCCTCCTAACCATCCAACCATATGCTGTTTCTTTTATTAACGGGTAGAGCTGATAATCCTTCGCAGGCTTAAATTCTGCTTAAATTCTTTCCAGCCTCTTGCTTCCCTACGTGACACGGTCCATTTTGTTCCAAAAGTTAATTGTCGTAGAAAAAAATCTTCCAATTTTGCTTCATTGATTCACCTAAAATAAAAATATATATAATAAGACCAGCTGATACGAAACTTGCTGGAGACCTCATGAGAGATCTCGTCAGAAACTTTGTAGCAAAAACTTTACAGTACTAAAGCCGAACTGACCTCACTAGAGACCATGTAAAAAAAGTTGTACTAAAATAGCAAAACTGTTGAACATTTACAGCACACCATTTATATTATTGTAGCATCCTTATAACATCGTCAACTACTTTGTAACACAAATGACCTTTGCAGCTAAAGTAGAACGCCTTTGCAGCTCCGACGAAACACATTTCTTTTGGTGTCCAAATGTAATTTTGTGGGCGATATATTCAATATATTTCTTTGTTTTATTGTTCTATCTAATGATATTTCTAATGAGAATCCATTATTTTCTGTATACGCCCCAATTTTGCTTCTTATGAAGTATTTATCATAAAATGAGAACAACACATTATAGTCTCGGACGCAACAACACTAAGCAAGATCATCATCTTACTTACATGGCAAAACTCGGCATAGTTTAAAGAAGCCGGCTGGTATTAGGTGAGCATGGACAAATAAGTCAGCCAAATACTGATTTAATAATTCTCAGTATTCGCACCCTCGGTATTTGGCTGGTATTACGCGAAAGCATCAAAGTTATTAAATCTTACAGGCTGCTATGCACACTACCAGTCACCGGCGGGCTCAACCCTCCCTAAACCTGGGCACGTGCTCAGGCTTCCGGCAAGCATCGTAGCTTATTTTGATCAAAATTTAATTAAAAAATTGATTGGGTTTACAATGTGTCCAAATTTGATGAAAATCTTAGGTCCGTCGCTGCTACCAATCTACTAGAATATGAAACTGCAGTTCTAGCAAAGATTATGAAATGGAAAACGCTTCCGATCCGGCGACCGATCGCTGGCCAGCGATCGGTGGTCGTCGCTCTCTCCCGCGCGGCCCATATAGGCCTGGTTTTTCGGCCCAAAACTGGAGTGTTGCTTTTAAAAAAAAATGTGCAGTGTTGTTTCCAGATTTGTAACAATTAGATAAAAATTTGTTGTAAACTCACACGACATAATTTGTAAGATTTTTCTAAGTGATATGTTACGAAAATGTGTGTTTCTTGATATGTTGTAAACGGATGACTTTTTTGTTATAATTATTTGTGATTTTTGGTGTAATTGTTTTAGTCATGGACACTTTTTTTTCGTAGAGATGTTGTATACGTTTGTTAGTTTTGTAACTATTGCGTATAAAATTTATAAAGAAAGCATGTAAGAGATGTTGTGATGTTTACCTGGGCGTTTGCCATAATTTTGTTGTTGTAATCGTCTATAATTTTTGGTAAAATACTTGGTGATTTTTATTGTAATTAAATATATAGAAAATGTGTTATTGTTTAACCAATTTTTCATAGTCACGAACACATGTTTTTTGTTGTTATAGTTTTTGATTTTTTATTGTAATTGTTGTCAATTTTTGTTGTAAACCAACATGTAGAGAAAATAGTTGTTAATTATCCATTTTTTATAACATTTACATTTTGAATTTTTGTTGTGAATATTTTGTTGTAATAGTATATTTTTTCTGTAAGCGGGGTGAGGATTTTGTTGTAATACTCGTTATGACTTAGATCCGTCGTCGGGTGGCATTTTTGTTGTAAATATTGAGGATGTCAGGCCCAAAGGGATATAACTTTTCAGTTTAACTGGGGAAGAGAAGGACTGCGGGTTGAGTTTCCAAAAACTAGGGGGCAAAACATAAAAGTTACATTACGGTTGATTCTGGACGTCGGATCTTGATCCGTCGGAGCGGAGGACGACCGATTTCTCTCCCTTTTTCAGGCGACCGACGGTCAGCGTCGCCCTTATGAAATTGTATTGGTGCGGAAACCTCCACGACTGTAAGCCGTCGGACACTTGGAAAATCAGAAGACTACCGCATGTGATTATTCGGTGTTTCCACTCTGCAAAGTTTATTCCACGCGGTAGAATTTCTGGCATGTAATATTGCTGCAGTTGGATTTCTGGAGGGGTAGGTGCTAGATGAAGTTAGGCTGGTACTACACGTGTCCGTGGCCAAATACTGAGTGTGTGCGAGCGATCCCGCGATCTGCAGTGAGAAGTTCTAGACGACAGTGTCGAATGACCAATTTTTGCAGACATCCGAACATGAAAAAGACTCTTCGTCTAGTTCCCGATGTCATTCAAGCCCAGGAACCTGAACTCCTGATATTTTAGCTTCCCATCCGAAGAACATGTTCAGAGCAATGATAGTGAACTTTTTACCTTTTCCTTTGTCTTTGCAAAATTTACTGTTAGCTGAGAACTTTCCATTCGTTGTATGCTAGTACCTTTTATATCCTGGCAGTAGATGCATATGTACATGTTTTATTGGACGAAGCCTATTTATTATTTTTCTCGTGACCATTGGCAGGGAGCATGCGGTTTCATTCATATGGTCAATTTAATCCTCTTGTGTATTCCTGGATCTAGTGTTTTTGAAGCATCCAAGTTAAAGTCAGTGCGGTTTGGTACCATCTTATAAATCTTAACTTTTCAATGCAACAGTAAAAAAACAATCTGAATTCATTCCACCTAAAAACCAGATCTGTCCTTACCAACAAGATCCTTAGTGTGGCAAGCAAGTATGTGAACATAGATCATTCTATTTCAAGACAACAATTTGTGGTACAACAAGAAGAACAAGAAAAATAAACCATCCGAACAAGAAGTTACCACAAACTAAAAAAATCACCGTGCATGCGCTAAACAAGATACCAAAACACGTCGCAATACCACACATGTCTAAGCACATTGAAGCCTATGACCTTGGATTCGAGCCTTACATCCATTGTTGTCCTTGCCGAGTAGCTTGAACCCGGGAAAAAACGTGTTCGAGTCGATGTCGTTGAAGGCCTCGATTTCCTGCTCTTCTATCGCAGTCGCGGTGGTTTTCGATTTTCCGGCTGCAGTACAACCACCGGTGGCGAGAAGGGAGAGGAGAGGGCTGGTGAAAAAGGCGGAGAGGGTGGTGAGGGGATTTATGGCGCGCTTTTTCGATTCGTCGCAGCCTCTCCCGCTCTTTTCGACGCATGCACGTTTTTTCCCACATTGCGCTCTGGATGCGGAAGAATGGTGGAATCGAGTGTGCCTCACAGGCTTATTTTTGCCTACATCTGGTCTGCTTACATAAACATGCTATGCATGAAATTTTTTCGAGTGGTCTACCAAACGCACGAATTTTGGTACAGCTCAAGCGAGAAAGGACTTCGCAAGCAACCAACCACGCTCCTAATCTTCAAGCAGGCCACGGAAGCAGAGAAGGCTGATGGACACGGTGCAAGTGACAAAAACTAGGGCAGCACTAATGATGTACATATACTTATGTGTACGTACTGGGTTTCTACAGGAAATCACTCTGCTGGCCACCTCCGTAGGGGTCCAGTGCACCGCTGATTTCGGACAACACAACATCGGCTTCACTGCATGGACTCACTCGTGCTCGTAAGCGACGAGCAGCGCCGCAGTCTCGTGGGAGTACACAACTCGCGGACTGACCCAACACGCTACTGGAGTGAGAAGCTCATCACGACACTAGGAGAGGAAACAGGTCACCATCCAATACATGAAGGGCTTATCTATGAATTCCCAAAGCCTCCCATCCCAAGCCCATGACCAGGCCGGGCTGCTAATATTTTCATCTCACGTTTAATGGTCAGGTTCAAAACATGGGAATGATTTTCTTCTCTCTTGATTCGTGCATTTTCCGGAAGGAATTGTTGTATGATGTCTTTTTATACCAGATACGGGGGATGCTCACCAAGTTTTATTGAATGACCGCTACTTATTAGTTGTCTCATGGCAGTTGGTAGGGAGCATGTGGTTCCACTGAAGGTTACTTCAATTATCTAGTAGTGAAATTCTGGTGCTCGAGTTTATGAAGCTTGGATGTCAATTCCACTGCTCAAGTTTATAAACCTTTTTTTCCATCCATGCAGGAAAGTTGCATGTAATATATTACTGCAGTAAAGAGAGTCCATGTCGGCCAAAGGACAAGGCGGATTACAACAAAGAGAAGGGAAGAGTATGTGTAGAGTCGACCGACCAAAAACTAGAGTGAAACAGAACGGAACCTTCCCTGACGACCGCTACCTGAAACCAGGACCAAATAAGCCCTACTAGCGACCGCCCACTGTCGAGCCTCCAATTTGATGTTGTTGATGCAATGCTGAATGGGTTTATAATTATTTTTAAACACTCTTCCATTCCTCTCCCCCCAAATGCTGCAAGCCACTAGCACCGTAAATTTTGTCTGTAGACTGTCTCCACCAGCTGAGTAGATTCTCATCTAAGGCTGGCACCAAATGATGCGATTTGCGAATGACCCAAAACACACAAACAAATGGGTGTTTTGCATCCTCCTCTGCTGAGTTGCAGTATATGATGGGCACCCGTACCCGTACCCAAAACACACAAACAAATACAGAAAGGCTCCCGTACCCATCTCCTCCCGCACCCGCACGGCGGCGCCGCGCCGGGTGGCCCCCCAGCGACTCCCCTCCTCCTCCTCCCCAGCGGCACCCCTCCTCCCGCCGCCGCTGCCTGAGGCGTCGCCGTGCAAAGCCCTGGAGGCGTGGCGGCGGCGGCGATCCGCATCGGGCTGTCGACGGCGGTGCCATGGAGCGGCGGCGACCAGAGGAGGGAGAGGATCTCCATCGTTTGGCGGGCGGCGGCGGTGGTTCGGGTCCGATCTGGGTCCTGGTGGGCTCGGGTGGGCTGCGATCATACTGGTGCGGTCACAACGATGCCGGCTTCGTGCAGGTTTCTAGAACAGATTCTACACTCAAATTGTTGCATAAATAAACATCGTTATTATCCAACACAACCTAAGGCTAAGTCTTGATTTTTCCTATACCTTTTGTACAAGGAAAACAACAAGTAATCACATTTCAACAAGTAATCACATTTCGAGAACATGCTGGAAAAAATCGTTGTGGTAGACCTTGTCCTGGTCCGCCTCCATGAGCACGCGGCCGAAGAGGTGGGTGAGTAGGTCGATGCCGCTGGGCTGTGGGTGACCATCTGATCGAACACAAACGGAGCTTCGTCGAGGTGGCCCGTGCTAGCGATCGACCAGCGGCGGCCGGGGGATGAGGAGAAGTTGAGCGCCACAACCTCGCCGGAGGCGCCGCATGACACGCCCATCCAGAGGTAGCGCGCTGTCTTTCCCCATCCTCGCTCGCCTCCTTCATCAACGTAGCCCGCTGAGAACTCCCGGCCAGCGCACCCTCCCTCGCTGCGGCGGAGGACGACCGTAGCCCGCTCCGCCTAGCCGCCGAATACCGCCACGGCCATCTGGGACGTCCGCGCCATGCTGCATCCGCTCAACCTGGACGAGTCCCGCATCGTCGTGCTCGGAGCTCGCGGCAGCTACAATGAAGGAGGAGAAGGTGGCGGGGCGCGCGGGTGCTGCCACCGCGCCGACGGCGAGGTGGGACAGGAGGAAGGGGTGGTGGTGCAAGAGGAATTAGGTACTTTATCATTAACAATTTAGCGCAGTTTGTTTTAATTATTTGAAAACAGTTTCTATGGATGGTACGAGGCTGATAGACGGGGTCCACATCCTGCCATGTCGGCGAATACATTGTTGTACGGTGAGTCAGTGACCTAGATGAATATCAAGCCGTATTTAGTTACCATATATCACGTATTTCTAAAGTCGATGACCATATCGATTTGCCTCTCCAAGTTTTGGTACCGCAAACTCCACGATTGTAAGCCGTCGGACACTTGGAAAATCAGGAGACTACCGCATGTGATTATTCGGTGTTTCCAATATAGAAACACTCCGTAAAGTTTATTCCACATGGTAGAATTTCTTTGGATGGTCTGTAATATTGCTGCAGCTGGATTTCTGGAGGGGTAGGGGACACAACTCTCCGGTGGTAGATGAGGTTAGGCTAGTACTACACGTGTCCGTGGCCAAATACTGAGGGTGTGCGAGCGGTCCTGGGATCTGCAACGAGAAGTTCTTGAAGAAATTGTTGAATGGCCAATTCTTGCAGACATCCGAACATGAACAAGACTCTTCGTCTAGTTCCTGATGTCATCCAAGCCCAGGAACCTGAACTCCTGATATTTTAGCATCACATCCGAAGAACATGTTCACAGCAATGATAGTGAATTTTTGTATCTTTCCCTTTGTCTTTGCAAAATTTACGGTTAGCTGAGAACTTTCCGTTCGCTGTATGCTTCTTTTTATTTCATGGCGGTGGGTGCACATGTACATGTTTTATTGGGCGAAGGCTATTTATTATTTTTCTCGTGGCCATTGGCAGGAAGCATGCGGTTTCATTCATATATGGTCAATTTAATCCTCTTGTGCGTTCCTGGCTCTAGTGTTTTTGAAGCATCTTATAAATCTCAACTTTTCAATGCAACAGTAAAAAAACCCAATCTGACATGCATTCCACCTAAAAACTAGGTGTGGCCTTACCAACAAGATCCTTAGTGTGACAAGCAAGTATGTGAACATGGATCATCGTATTTCAAGACAACAATTTGTGGTACAGCAAGAAGAACAAGAAAAATAAACCATCCGACCAAGCTGTTACCGCAAACTAAACAAACCTACCGTGCATGCGCTAAAAAAGCAACCAAAATTCTTCGCAATACCGCACATATATAAGCACATTCAAGCCTATGACCTTGGATTCGAGCCTTACCGCTCAGGGTGGGCATTCGGTTTTAACCGAAATTTCGGTTCGGTTTTTGCGGTTTTTGAATAAATTCGGTTTTCAAAAATGATAACCGAAATTGGCATGAAAATTTAGGAAACCGAAGATTCGGTTAACCGACAAATTCGGTTCGGTTTTCGGTTAAAACCGAATGAACCTACTCACTTGAACAAATAGTAGGCATCACCGAAGAAAGCAAATTGTGATTGACATATCAACACAAGAAGTATCAACTACGCAAGAAATCGACAAATGAGCACCAATCGTGGAGGGATGCTATTTGGTAGCTTGCGGCACTCGTGGTACAGGTGCATCACTCGTGAGCGATTAAAAGGGGTAGCTAAGACTTTGAGCGACGTGTTCTATTATGCTGGCTTCACGCTATATTCAGAAAAAGCTAGTACATCAAAGACCAAAGGCATACATTGAATGAACAATTTTTGGAACATCAAACGCAATTGGGCTTCTATGGAATGATCAGTTTATGCACAAATTGATGGTAGGTTACTCAATTCGGTCTATTCGGTCTTGTTCGGTTGGTGGGGCTAAAAACCGAATTCTACCAAATTTAATTCGGTTAGTATAAATGGAAACCGAAAAAATAGCGGTTAATGGAAAAAACCGATATTCCGGTTAGTTCGGTTTCGGCTTCGGTTCGGTTTTCGGTTTCATGGTTTTTATGCCCACCCTGACTTACCGCTATTGTTGTCCTTGCCGAGTAGCTTGAACCCGGGAAAAAAAGTGTTCGGGTCGATGTCGTTGAAGGCTTGCTCGACGAAGGCCTCGATTTCCTGCTCTTATGTCGTTGTCCCGGTGGTTTTTGATTTGCCGGCGGTAGTACAACCTCCGGTGGCGAGAGGGGAGAGAAGGGAGAGGAGAGGACATGAGAGTGAGAGGGGAGAGAGAGCGGTGAGGTGATATATGGCGCGCTTTCTCGATTCGTCGCGGAGTCTCCTGCTCGTCCTGAAGCGTGCACATTTTTTTTTTGAGACAAACCAACTAGCCTTTATTCATTAATCAAAATGTTTACAGGGATGTTGACAGAATAAGGCATGACCAGCCACAGGTGGCGGCTAGCTTCGAGAGTAAGAGCATGTCTAGCTAGCTAGATTGTGAGCTTCATAATTGTGAGCTCTTCCTTCATAGGCAAAATTACAATGAATAAACTGTGTAGACCGGGCATGAATCTCTGGTATAACAGCACCATACTTTCCTAAACTTCCTTCCTTCACATCTGTTATCACCTGCTTGCAATCCGAAGCAACCTGGAACCGGTTAAGAATAAGATCATCTGCCAATGCCAACGCTTCCCGGCATGCCAGTGCTTCAAGAATTGTCGGGTCAGTGATTCCATTGAACACTACAGCCGATGCACCCATATACACCCCATCGCTGCTACAACAGAAGGCAACAACAACACCCTTCGCACTAGACTTCGACACCGCAATGTCCACGTTAATCTTTGGCATGGCTGAGACCGGGGGAATCCAACTCCGTTGAGCTCCTGGAGGTTGCACTTGATCTCTGATGGTTGGCTGTTATTTCCCCGCATCTAACGTTTTGAGTTCATCAAGAAAGGAGGTCACAAAACCGTGAGTGGATAAAGGACTCTGACATATATCTTCATGAATGGCCTTCCTCCTCGCCGTCCAAATAGCCCAGAGTGTGACAGCCATTCTAGTGAACTCATCATGTGGCACTGTCTCCATCATATGAAATAACCAATTCCTTGCATTCGATTCACGGCATGCAATCATGTGCTCCACCATAAGCTCATCCGACAGCATCTAGACGCTATTAGCCATATAACATTCGATGAGAGAATGTCTCCAGGAATCACCAGCCCCACACAGAGCACATGCTCCAGTTCTAGACATATTCCGATGCTCCAAGATATCAGCAGTTGGCAAGGATTGTTGGGCCAACCTCCATAGAAACACTCTAATCTTTGACGGCACCTTAGTTTTCCATAGCGAGCACCATCCCTTCATCACTGAATCTGAATTTGAGGACCCCGGATTTCCTTCATAATAATTCTCCCAGTTGAGTATTTATCATCATTCTATACACAGATCGGAAAGAAAAATACCCTTTGAATCATAATTCCAAGCCCAGAAATCTGGCTGTCATCTCGTGCACAAAGGTATATTAAGGATAGCATTAGCGTCCATAGGGAGAAAACAAGCTCTGATCAATTCTTCCTTCCAAGTCGCCGAAGTCTCATCAATAAGCCGAGAAACCATCTGTGACGGGTTCGCCATCAGTGACACCACCGGATTTAATATATTCTCCCGGGGAAGCCAATTATCCGCCCATATGTTAGTGGAATTGCCATCTCCAATACGCTTTATTAACCCTTGTACTAGGATATCTCTACCATCGAGAATTGATCGCCAAATCAGAGATGGATGAGCTCCAAGTTGTGCATCCAGAATAGTTCCATTGGGGTAGTAAACCGCCTTAAGAATACGAGTACTGAGAGATGTAGGGACCTGCAACAACCTCCAAGACTGACGCGCAAGTAGGCATAGGTTAAACAGCTCCAAGTCTCTGAAACCAAGTCCACCGAGGTGTTTTGGCTTGGTCATTTCTTCCCAGGATACCCAGCATGGCTTCCTTTTGCCCTCCTTACTGCCCCACCAAAATTGTCGGATCAAAAAATTGATGTGATCGCAAAGACCCCGGGGCAGCCGAAAACATGCCATAGAGAAAACTGGAATGGCCTGGGCTACAGATTTAATCAAAACCTCCTTCCCACCAGCGGACATAATCTTCTCCAACCACCCTTTTACCTTGCTCCGAATTCTATCTCTAAAGAATTTGAAAGTACCGTATATTGATGAACCCACATCTGTAGGCATCCCCAAGTACCTTTCATTAAGTGCTTCACTCTCAACATGGAGAATATGCTTGATTTTATCTCTTCTAGCCCGTGGACAACCCTTTGTGAAGAAAATTGATGACTTGTCTCTATTTATACGTTGATCAGAAGATTGACAGTAAACTTCAAGAAGACCAGACAACTCCTCCGCTCCCTCTCTACTACCTTTAAAAAACAGCAGGCTGTCGTCCGCAAACAAAAGATGATTTACTGGAGGCGCCGATGGAGCCACCTTAATACCACCAATCTGCGACGATTGATCATGAAATTTTAACAAGCATGGAAGGCCCTCTGCTGCCAATAAAAATAAATAGGGTGAGATAGGATCACCTTATCTAATCCCCCGTGTAGGTTTGAAACTATCAAGTTTGGTGCCATTAAAGAGAACCGAGAAAGACACCGATCTGACCATGCCCATGACCACATGAACCCATTGCTGCGCAAAACCCAGCTTCAGCATTATAGCTTCCAAATAGTCCCACTCAACACGATCATAAGCCTTCATCATATCTAGCTTTAAAGCACAGTAGCTATTATTCTTCGATCTATTCCTTTTCATAAAGTGTAGACACTCAGATGAAGAAATAATATTATCTGTTATAAACCTTCCAGATACAAATGCAGACTGCTCCTCTGATATAATTTTAGGCAGTATCATTTTCAATCGGTTGGCCATAACCTTGGAGGAGATTTTATAGAAGACATTGCACAAGCTAATTGGACGGAATTGAGACAGAACTGTTGGATTCTTAACTTTTGGTATAAGCACTGAACATGTTTCATTAATACTCTTAGCGGTCTCATTACCTTGAACAGTGCTCAACACTGCATTTGTCACCTCCTTGCCACATACATCCCAGTGTCTCTGAAAAAAATGAGCTGGGAACCCATCAGGTCCTGGAGCTTTGGTTGGAAACATCTAAAACATCGCCGTCTTGACCTCATCTTGGGTGAATGGTGCGGTCAGACCATCATTCATGGTTTGAGTAACCTTCCTTGGAACATGGATAAGAACTCTATCCATATCCAGTACTCCCTCCGATTGATATAGATTCTTATAAAAATTTGAGGCCATCTCCTGAATTTCCGACCTATCCTCCGACATAGAACCATCCCGACGCTCCAACGCTTTTATCAGGTTCTTTCTTCTCCTCATACTTGCTCTATGGTGGAATAACTTTGAATTTTTATCTCCATGGGATAGCCATTCAACTCTGGACCTCTGCCTCCACATCATCTACTCGCGGTGATATAGTTCCACCAATCGCTCCTTTATTTTTAGTTCTCTACGGCTAGGGCCAACACGTGACGGCACATTCCGCAGCTGCTAGCTCCTGGTCCCGTTTCAGCTCCTTTATTTCTTTGCGTACACTTCCGAAAGTCTCAGTTCCCCACTTCCCCAAATCAGAAGCTAGGCCCAGGAGTTTGTTCTTTACTGACTCCACTGATGGCTCGCCCGGCAATCCACCCCAGGAATTTGATATTGTAGGTTTTAGATCATCATGCCTTTCCCACATTGTCTCATATCGGAATGAAGGTATAGGTCTCCCACGTCCAATTTCCTCTTCAGTCAAGCGAAGCAGCAAAGCACAGTGATCCGATGTTGATACATCGATATGTGTTACACAGGCCATTGGAAACTGGGCTCCCCATTCTGCCGAACCAAGCACACGGTCAAGCCTTACTCTTGTATAAGTACCTCCAGTAACCTTCTTCTCCCACTTCCAGAAGTGCCCCTTGTAGCCGAGGTCGATCAGACTGCACAGGTCCACCGCATCCCTAAAACCCTGCATCTGATTCAAAGAGCGAGTAACCACACCCTAGTGCTCTTCCGTCCGAAGCACTTCATTAAAATCTCCCAGACATAGCCATGGTAGTGAGCTACTGCTGCTAATATCCTTCAAAGTATTCCAGGTCTTGTATCTTTCTGAGGTTTGAGCTTCACCATAGACATTGTTCAACCTCCACTGATTACTGCCCAGACCCAAAACAAAAATATCAATATGATACTGAGAGTAACCCAAAACAACAACTTGTATTTCATTATTCCAAAAAATCCCTAAGCCACCACTTCTACCACCACTACTTACAGCGAAAGCAAAATCAAAACCTAACGAACCAGCCAAGGCCTCCACCCGTGCCTTACTTATTTGTGTCTCTTGGATACATAAAATAGAGGGAGCAAAATTAGTGACAAAGTCACGCAGCTCTTTGACTGTCGAGGCATTGCCCGCTCCTCGACAGTTCAAGCTCATAACACTCATTGAGACGGGCGGCGCCCCTCCCCGAAAGCAAAATCAAAACCTAACGAACCAACCAAGACATCCAACCTGACCTTAACTCGGTAGAAATTGCCCTCAAAACCAAACGAGTTGCTCTTCGACGTCTTGAACTCGCCGACGTTAGAAGCCAACGCCTTCACCACGGGAGCATAGCCAATGGGGAGATCATGAATCTGGATCCATATATCAATATGGTCGAGCTTAATAGACGAAGGTTTAGAGAACCCATCGTACAGAGCCATGAGCACTGAATTTCCCCTGAACGCCCACGGGCCTCCTTCAGTCACCTTCTCCCAATCGCCTAAGCACGCAAACTGGAAGATATGGAAATTGCTCTCCAGGGTTTTGGTCTTAGCATCCCTTGCCAGATCCCATGCAGACTTCATGTTCTTGAAGAACCAATATGCCGAGTACTCGCTCTCAGTATGTACCTTGGCTATGATCATCCACCGAGTCGCCTCCTCCGGCGGCGGATCTTCCGCTTCAAAAACAACATCATCCAGGTCCTCCTCCTGGAGTCCCAACTGCTTCATCATCCGCTCGATCCCACCATCGCCATCAGCAGACGATGACCCTTGCTCTTCCATCGACATGGATCAACCACGGCAATACAATCTGAGAAACCCTAATCTCCCACCCTAGAGAAACCTTGCTCCAGAGCGATCTGCAGCAAGCGTAGTCTGGATGGGAGAGAGGGAAGAGATAGAACTCAACGCCGGCCTCCGCCGCGATAGGATCGCCAAACCCTAACGTGAGGGAAAAGTTGTGCCACAATTTTGGTGGGAGTACACGTACAACTCGCGGACTGACCCAATATGCTGCTGGAGTGAGAAGCTCATCGCGACACTAGGAGAGGAAACAAGTCACCATCCAATACATGAAGGGCTTATCTATGAATTCCCAAGACCTCCCAAGCCCATGACGACCGGGCCGGGCTGCTAATATTTTCATCTCACGTTTAATGGTCAGGTTCAAAACATGGGAATGAATTTCTTCTCTCTTCATTCGTGCATTTTCCGGAAGGAATCGTTGTATGATGTCTTTTTATACCAGATACGGGGGGATGCCCACCAAGTTTTATTGAATGACCGCTACTTATTAGTTGTCTCGTGGCAGTTGGCAGGAGCATGTGGTTCCACTGAAGGTTAGTTTAATTATCTACTGTAGTGAAATTCTGGTTCTCCAGTTAATGGAGCTTCAATGTCAATTCCACTGCTCAAGTTTATAGACCCTCATTTTCCAATAAGGAAAGTTGCATGTAATATATTACTGCAGGAAAGAGAGGCCATGTCGGCCAAAGTACAAGGCGGATTACAACAAAGAGAGGGGAAGAGTAAGGGCATCTCCAGCGGCGCGACGCATTTTGGACGCCCAAAAGTGGTCGCGAGCCCCGTTTGCGTCGCCCCGCGGACATATTTTGTCCGCACGTCCGTTTGCGTCTGGGTGTGCGTCCACCGGGGCGACGCATTTTTAGATTTGCAACATATTTGAAAGTAATATAGTAGTACATTGAGATAGCATAGAAACATCTCTACTATATAAAAAGGAGGAACTTCCTCCGTTTTCTGCCATCATCTTTCGTCAACCATCGCTAATCCTATCACTAATCCCAAATGGGCCATAATGGGCCGCATCGCTACATCCTAATCCCACCGAACCATTCCGGACGGACAAAAAAATCGGACATATCCCGTGCGTTAGCATACCGGAGAGACAAAAAAATCGGAGACATAATCATCTTACCATATAACCATCTTACAATCAGAGGCATTTTGTTTATTGCCATCATAACCATCTTACCTAAATGTCCAGCGTGTAAACAAAAATAGGAAACCACATAAGCATTCCAGGAAAGTCCAGCGCATAATCACCCCCCACAGAATAGGAAATCGCAACATTAATTCATCCTGCATTCCAGGAAAGTGCACACAACATTTCAGGGATCTATCAACACACCATTATGTCAGGTAAAAGAAAGAAAACCGCAACATTTCAGGGATCAATCACATTTCAAAGGAAACTCCATCATTGCGAGATCAACCATATCGGTACTTGCCTGAAACCATAGAATCCTAAAGCATGCATATAAAGGGTACCCTGCACCATTGTTATGCGAGAGAACTCCTGGAATCATTTGGGAGAGTAAAGGTACATAACCACGCCTCTTGGCTGTATGCAGTTTTCAAACTGTTGTTTCGTACCTTTTCTCGATTTGTATTTTATTATCATGCGGATCATCAGGGAAACTGGAGATGCACTTTGTTTGAAGAACTTCCCCATCAGGAAATAGCGGATCACTAGGTAAGATATCAAATTGTATGTATTTTACTCTCATGCGGATCACCGGTTGTATGCACTTTGTGAGAATCTGCGAGTAATCATGGTTTGAACAAATCATTATAGGATAACTTGTCTTTCAGATCATAATGTTTTAATAGTTCACTAATACCAATCTGATAGATACTTGAGGTTTCATGCTTTGAGATAGGAATTATCTTTCGTCGATCTGTTAACAAAGCTAGGAGGCCCAGAGTGTGAGGTCATAATGCGTGTAGCCTAATCAATGTTTCCTGTTACATCTAGAGAGTAACCTGATTTATAGAAAATATATACCCGATCAAAGTATTTTTTTTTGTTCATTTGCAGGTTTTGATCAGATCGAACTACATAATTTAAGAATGAAAGTGGTCTGATGTTGATGCTAGGCATAAGCGAGTAACTATTTTTTCATCTAACCACATCCGTAGCTATAATTTCCCTTCGCTGTAATGTAATAAAGCATGGGATGGCTTAACTTTGTTTGCAATTTGCTTTCTTCGCTTTGCTATTCGGAGCTGAATGTATTTGAAAATGGTTTTCAATAGCTACGGATTCACTTTATGATTGTTCCTTTTTCTGTAGCCACAAAAGTATAACTAAGCTTCTTTAGTGTTTGCTGTCAAACATAGGTTTATTATTTCAGATCGGTGGGCTAACAACATTAAGATAGACGAACAAATAACCCTTCAACAAAATAAAGGCGACATATAATGAAAATCTCATCAAGAAGTTACCAGCTTTTGCTTGTTTGCTGGATGAAAGTTCGGTTGAACCATCCTTCTGTCGCTGACCATCCGGAGTCTTTTCATAAGCAGGGTTGTCATTATTATCATTCACACTGGAACCTTTCTTTTTGGAATGCTACTTTGATTATAAGCCTGTAGATGGGAACATACACTTATTGTTCTCTTCAATCCAGCATTGAATTTGAAATAATGAATATCTACACTGAATATTGAATAGAGAAGTAGAAAGTGAGCTCTTGTTCAGCGCCCAACTGAAAAAAATTACATCGAGTAAAGCCTCTTATTTTAGATAGTTTGTCTAGCAAGTCCACTACAAAACGGCAGCCCACAGTCAACACCGACACTGAGACAACGGGTTCATAACAAACCTGATATATTTAAACCTTGAGCAACTAAATGTTGAGTTGTATAATCAAACCGCAGGCCGGATGAACCGACAGAGTGCTCCTCGGTTCCGCAAAAATGTTAGAACAACAGGGAGTCAGGGATAACAAAACGGGAGAATAAGCTGCAAATATAGCCACAATTTATTCAAGCACAAAATGATTTTTCCACACAAATTAGCTTCTTACTTCAATAGTACTTATATCATACCAATAAAAAAAGGAAAAGGGAAGGATACGCACATGTCTTTAATGAACATATCCCCAATTGTCCATGTTTCTTGTCACCAAAATGCAAAGTACTTCCTATCGTCATGTACTTATATTGTATCTCGCAGAATTGGCAGCTGCTAATTAGCATTTAGATATGACACCCTTGAATCATTCAATTGCACTAGATTTCATGAATTCAGAAATATCATACACCTATTTAAACAGTTCAAGTGCGTAAAACTAAATCAGCATTGCGGACTTTTTGCATATACTTTGATAGTGCAGGAAACGAGGGCGAGACAATTCAAAGAGCTATACGATAATTGTAAGATTAATAAATAATAATTGTTAGACAATTGTATGGGCATATTAGCACAAACACCAAACCATCCCATCACCAGCAGAGAGATGCATCACACTATATTATGCAAGCCATGTCGATTGGGGATTTTAATTGGTAATTTACCTGCACGTTGAGTACGCTCCGCGTCTAGAGGCTGGAGTTGTGGAAGTGGAAGTGGAAGTGCTTGTCACCACGGTAGAACGGGGGTGCCGTGATGCGGGTTCATGACGCAGTCGATGGCCTCCTCCGAGCCGTGGCTTCAACAAACCCACCGCCTCCATGGGGGTCTATGAGGGGTCTCGGAGCAGCCTCGCTAGGCCGGGGTCGCCGGGGGGGGGGGGGGGGGGGGCATCGATGTGTTGGGCGGAGCGAGCATGGGCGAGCCGCCAACGGGAGGAGATGGCGGCAGCGGCGGGGAAGCAGAGGACGGGGCAGCGCAACGGGGCAAGAGAGAGGTTCGCTTCAGTAAATGAGAGGATAAGGTTAGCTTGTCGTGCATTTCTTTTTTTTCGCTAAACTGGGTTTGCGATGTTCGATCTGGATTTTGCCATTTTATTCGCTGGAAGGAGTACTTCGTGCCTGTCTAGCAACCACCTTTATTTGGAACGAGATCCTCTAACGTTCAGGAGAGAAGTCAGGTAAGCGAGTAACTTTACTTCTTCCCATTCACACGATTAACATTATTTTGATCAAAACTAACTTGCTCAATATATATGTGTGGTATCTATTTACTACAATAATTACTTACAATCAAAATTATGATTGACATTTTTTTAGATTTGAAGATTTACATGCAGTAACCATCTACACTAATCTGATAGTAAAGTTTAAACACTATTCTATACAGTACCTTGACTTTACCTCTTCGTTTTACACTGGTAGTTTTAAAATCTTAATTTAAAACTATTAAAATTTCTTGATTTTTTTATTAAATATATTAAAAGGGGATGGGCTATGAGACCAAATGGCAACTTTTAGCCCTTTTCGAAGTTCTACAACTAAAATGCATCACCCCATAAAATTGATGGCAGGTAACAGCACTGCAGATGAATACATCTCACAAATACGAGGACTAAATAAAATTCAGTTAAAATGCAAGAGTTAATTACTGTGCATCTTCACACGAATATAAAGGAAGAAGGGCATAGCCATAGCCCGTAGGGACACATAAAGTACTTCACTCTTTTCAGGCACTCACAACTCAAGATCGATTGTATTCACAGACAGCGGAAAATAAAGAAATTAAAATGACTAAATTTAGTTTTTGGAGAACAATCTGTCTTGTTATTACGTTCGGTGTTATCATGTTGTAGTACATTATAATATCTTTGATTTTCTTTGAATTTTTATAGTCAGTTTTGAATTATATATATATATATATATACATTGAGAAATAAAATTTGAGAACCCGTGGCAACGCACGGGCATTTGTACTAGTAGAAAGTAAAATCTAAACTACTTGCTTCCTGACGGGCCGGCTCCGTCGTTGCGTCGCTCCCTCGCCTGCTTCTCCGCCGCCTCCCGTGCGGCAGCTATGGCTCGGTGCGCCGCCGCGTCCTCTTGCAAGCTCTGCTCCAGCCTCGCATTGGCGGCGTCATCCTTGAGCGTCTCGAAGGACTTGACTATGGCTCTCTGCTCCGCCGCCCTCTCCTCCGGGTAGGCGCATCAGGGTCGTCGGAAGACCATGATATGTCGGAGTCGGAGTCCTCCGCGGCAGCGGCGACCGCCACCCTGCGCTGCTCCAGCTCGGCATCGACCGTCGCATGGGCCGCCCGCTCCTCCTCTGCTTTCTTCTCCGCTTCAGCCAGGGCCGCGGCGTCCCTGACCGGGTGGAGGAGGTCGGTGCTGTCTTTGGAGTCGAACTCCTCGTCGGAGCTCGAGGCCGGGGAGGTGGAGTGGGAGGTGGAGGTGTAGGCGCGGCAGCCTGGCCGCGGCCGGCGCTGCTCATGGTGGCTCCGGCGGAGTCTGAGCGGCAGCGGTGCTACGGTGGAGGTTGTGCGGCGGCTAGGGTTTAGTGGGGAGGAGATGAGATGCTCGCGCCCCTGTTTATATAGATCGGAGGCAGGGCGACGGCCGCGGCACGCGTGGCATCGCCATTACTTCGTGCGCAGAGGTAGGCAACGGCCGCGCGCCATGCGAGGCATCACCATTTACGCGGCCGTACACTGCCGAAGTGACGCCTCGGCGCCAGTACATGCGGAGAAGACGCATCGACGCTGGGTCACTGCCAGACGGGCCACACGAAACGTCCGCCAGACGCGAGCGGACACTTTGCGCGTCCGCGCAGCATCCGCGCAGCATCCGCAGAGACGCATCCGAGGTGCATATTTGGGCCAGGTTTGCGTCTCTACGGACGGTCCGGTCACTTTGCGTCGCGCCGCTGGAGGTGGTACCAGAAGCATTTTTCGGCCCGGCGGACGCAAACTGTCGCTCAGCGTCCGTTTGCGTCGCGCCGCTGGAGATGCCCTAATGTAGAGTCGAACGACAAACAACTAAAAACAGAAGGGAACCTTCCCTGACGACCGCTACCTGAAACCAGGACCAAATAAGCCAAGAACCTACAAATATTATGCAGATAATAATAGGAAAAAACCCCTACTAGGGGCCGCCCACTGCCGAGCCTCCAATTTGATCTTGTCGATGCTATGCTGAATGGGTTTATAATTATTTTTAAACACTCTCCCTTTGCTCTCACTCCAAATGCTGTAAGCCACTAGCATAAGAGGGGGAGGGCTGCTCCGGCGCTCCCCCTAAACTAAGTTGAAGCGTTATAACTGGGTTTTTTTTTCTGTGTTGGGTCTGCCAAAACCCATATGCCCATGTATACCCGTCTATACTGTTACGATATGTGTACGTTGTGTAAGAAGAAGAAAAAATGTCACATGACTAGTTAACGATCTCATCCGCCTAAGTACTGCCCCACGTCATGTGCATGCCTTGTTTTGAAACCGTAGGTACGTACAAAAAATACGGTACAACAAAACGCGAACCAACAGGTCTCAGGAGTTAGCATTGGATGGTAACACGGCAGAGAACAGATTCAGTGGTACCTGATTTGATTTCGGATTTTTGGATGTGGAAGCTTCTGGTAGATATAACTTGCTGAAGGCTGATGGGGGTTTGTTTTACTCCCTGAATGACGGGGGTTTGTTTTACTCCCTGAAAGAGTTCCCAATTGAAGCTCCTGCACTGCTGGGGGATGTTTTCTCTTAGTTGAATCTTCAGGGTCGTCTTCTTCCTGGTAGATGTAATTTCTGAATCTAGTTTGGGGGGGGGGGGGAGCAAACGAAGAAGAACGTATGGCCAGAGAGGGGAAAGTTGCACGATTTCTTGGGGCTGGGGTTGATCTTCCTACGACTGGGTCCCACCATTTTTTGTCCGGACGCTCGGCTGGTGCCACCCTATGTTCCCGCGTGACGGCACGTGGTGGTCCACGTTCTTTCTATTTCAGGAAATAAATACCGTACGGAAAAGAAAAGATACCGGACCTAACGTTAAGTTAAATCTAGGTTGACCTGAATGTAGTCGCGTCCTAGAAAATAACGCTTGCCATCGTGAAGAGAGTGAAGTCGCATGAAAAGCACAAAACCAACAAATAACTAGATTCCCAACCTTGCAAAAAAAAACTAGATTCGAATACAGAGTAGAAGTAAGCACCACACAAAAAATATAATTGAAAAACAACATCTAAAAAAGTTCTAAAGGATCAATACCATGTTCTATGTTAGTGAATGATTTCATCGGTACATGGTCTAATGGGGTGGCCCCGTTAAGTCTAGTGTAGTACTTTAGGAGCAGTGATATAGATTTTTTTTTATTCCAGGACGTTTTACCCAACAAATTATTCTTGGTTCGCAAAAGGGAGATGGTTCGCAAAAGGGAGCTCAATATAGCACTGCAAGGAAAGCCTTCCATAGCAAGATGCTTCAACACTGATATTGCTTGTGAATGCATTTGAGCTTGGATGAGGATATGAGCAGCCATGCAGTAAATATGGGTAATTCGCTCCAAGCCTGATTGTTGCACAATAGAACCCAGTATCTTCAAGGCCAGTTTTCCATGACCCTTGTCAAGCTTCCCAAATTTGTACGCCATGTGATACAAGGTCTCCCAGTGATGCATAGTTAAGACACTGATGATGCTACTCTCAACTCGTTTGCTGAAAGAGAGAGCAGAACCGATGCAAGCATCAAAAGGGTGAAAACTACAGCGGTGCTAAATGCCACTAGACTACTAGTATTGCACAAGAGAAGCAACCAACAACAATCAAACAGGTTAAACATGTAAAAAATTAGTTAGAGCCAACAAATATGTATTGAGATACTAGAAAGTCTGTAGGGACGGGCAGCACTTACGTAGTGTAGTTCATTTTGTCGAATGCCAATTTGAAATCAGATCAGTACAGTGAGGTATATGGAAGCTGCAGGGCTTGAATGGCTAGGACTGGCAATTTAAATCATACCAAGACAGAACATTTATTGTGCTGTTGTGCATATTTTTATTTTTATTTTTATTTTTCCTTTGTTACTTCCCATTTACATGTTGCTAGCCATAGGTAGAAGAAGAATGACATTCGGTCTCTGTCACATGCTATCTCCCGGTGATTCACCGTGCAAAAAGAATATGCCGACTGTTGACAAACTGGTACTTGGTAGATTACAAGTATCAATCAAGTTAATATCAATTCAAATGCAATCGCCCAGTAATTAACTTAATCAGGAGAATAAGAAACTGATAGGGTTGATCTTCCTACGACTGGGTCCCACCATTTTTTGTCCGGACGCTCGGCTGGTTCCACCACGGACATTCTTCCTTGTTTGAGTTCGCGGAACTCGTCTCTCATCTTCTTGACCAGTCCTTGGGGCACATGATATTTACTGAACTTGAGTTTGAAGTCTTCCCAAGTCATCATTTGTCCCGCATTCATTGCGCGGGCACTTGTCCACCAGGCTCTTGCAGGTCCTGACAGGTAGTGGGTGGCGAACAGTACTTTCTCTGCGGCTTCAACTCCCGCAACTTCTAAGTTGTTCTCCATGGTCTGGAGCCAGTCATCAGCATCAAGTGGCTCTTCGGTCTTGCTGAACATAGGAGGGTTGGTGTTCTGAAAGTTCTTCAATTTTGATCCAGGGTGATCGTGGTTTCCATGACCTTGATTGTTCTGGGCTATCTGTTGCAGTGCAGCTATGTTGGCTTGTCGTTCAGCTCTCTCGGCTTCTCGGTCTGCCATCATCATCTGCAGCATCTGCATCATGGCGTCTTGGTTGGTGCTGCGGGTTGGTGGGGCCATCTGAACATTGAGGTAGATGATAAGATAAGAGGGAAATTTCTATGGTTTGTTTGGTTTAAAGTTCAAAAAGTTCAAAACTTGAAAACTTGAGTAGTGTTGAGGCGGTAAAACCAACAACACTTTTTCATTCATACCAAGCATCACACATTACAAAGCTAACACACCGTTGGTTTGAAGAACCATTCATTCGTTCTATGATACAAGGGGATCCTGATACAAACTTACACATACTCAAGTGCTTTAGTGATACTATTCTTCAGGGTGGATTCCTTCGTCTTCATGGGTAATGTGCTTGGCGAAAGATGCGGGCGTTGTCCAACTCCTTGCGGGTCTTGTACAGCATGAAGTCCAGATATGCCACATAGTGATTCATCTCCGGGTGTGGTGGCATGGTTATTGACCTTCCCATGGGGTCATGTCTTGGGTAGTAAATGAAGCGAGTGTTCTTGAGCTTGTTCACATTCTGTCCACACAGACGGGCAATTGCTTCCTGCATGGCTTTGGCTATCCCATCCTTCCAGGTGTTTCCCGTTACAGAAAACCATATGGTTTCCCATATTGGGGCTCCAAGCTTTCCTCTCAGATCTGCAGTAACTTCCCACCGAGGTTGTCTTCCCGACTGATTATTGAGTGGTATCCCGAAGAATTCGGGATACGGTTGTCCTAGATATTCAACTAGTTGCTTCAAATCCTTCTCGAACATTAGGTTTCCTCCGTGGCCAAGCTGATAGGACTCACAGTTGTACTCCATCTATGAACAATGAGGATGAGTAAGTTAGAGAAGTGACCAAGTGTGCCAAATTTTATCTAAAATTTACAAAGAACGGTAGAGTATGAATTTCTCTTTTGAAAAAATCTCAAGGATAAGAGGGAGAATAAGTTTTCATAAATATTCACTTCCTTTGTTTTGAAACTAAGTTTTTTAGACGTCCATTCTAACTAGGGTCTCCTAAGGTCAAACAATGGCTCTGATACCAACTTGTCAACACCCGGATTTTTAAGTCCAGATGCCTATAATGTCATTCATCGCAATCCCAGGAATATTGTTTTTGCGAGACATAATAGATTGATATCACAGAACATCATTCATTGCAACATCATAATAGTCTTACAACAAAAAGGATCACATGATCCAGTCTCATTACAACACTTGATCTAATGATCAATTACATAACACATAGCGAGAATACGTAGTAGAGGTCCATCTGTTCCATAGGCAACTATTGACATCAGGAGTGGTCCTAGTTGTCGTAGACGTCCTGCTGTCCTTCATCCTGGTACTGGGGATCATATTCATAGTCTGGCCATTTGAATAGCCAGGGACACAACCATGAGTACTTTAAAGTACTCGCAAATACTAGTGTAAGTACTATCAACTATGGTAAGGGGGTGCTAAGTGATGTCTACGGGTGCTTCTATTCTTGTAGACAGTGTTGGGCCTCCAAGAGCAGAGGTTTGTAGAACAGCAGCAAGTTTCCCTTAAGTGGATCACCCAAGGTTTATCGAACTCAGGGAGGAAGAGGTCAAAGATATCCCTCTCAAGCAACCCTGCAATCACGATACAAGAATTCTCTTGTGTCCCCAACACACCTAATACACTTGTCAGATGTATAGGTGCACTAGTTCGGCGAAGAGATGGTAAAATACAAGTAGTATGGATGTATATGAGTGGTAATAACAATCTGAATAAAATATGGCAGCGAGTAAACATGCAACAGAACAGTAAATAAACTGAGTTTCGATGCTTAGAAGCAAGGCCTAGGGATCATACTTCCACTAGTGGACACTCTCAACATTGATCACATAATAAAACCACTCTACACTCTCTTGTTGGATGATGAACACACTTAATTGCGTAGGGCTACAAGAGCACCTCAATGCCGGAGTTAACAAGCTCCACAACATTCAATGTTCATATTTAAATAACCTTAGAGTGCATGATAGATCATTGCAATTACACCAAGTACTAACATAGCATGCACACTGTCACCATCACACTATGAAGGAGGAATAGATCACATCAATACTATCATAGCAATAATTAACTTCATAATCTACAAGAGATTACAATCATAACCTACGCCAAGTACTACACGATGCACACACCTGTCACCATTACACCGTGGAGGAGGAATAGACTACTTTAATAACATCACTAGAGTAACACATAAATGAATAGTGATACAAAACTCATATGAATCTCAATCATGTAAGGCAGCTCATGAGATCATTGTATTGAAGTACATAGGAGAGAGATTAACCACATAGCTACCGGTACAGCCCTTAGCCTCGACGGAGAACTACTCCCTCCTCATGGGAGACAGCAGCGGTGATGAAGATGGTGGTGGTGTCGACGGAGATGCCTTCCGGGGGCACTTCCCCGTCCCGGCGGCGTGCCGGAACAGAGACTCCTATCCCCCAGATCTTGGCTTCGCGATGGCGGCGGCTCTGGAAGGTTTCTCGTACCGTGGCTTTTTCGTCAATCGTAGTTTTAGGTCAGGGACCTTTAAATAGGCGAAGAGGCGGAGTCGGAAGGCTGACGAGGCGGTGACACAATAGGGGGGCGCGGCTCAGGCCCTGGCCGCGCCACCCTGTCATCTGGTGGCCCTGTGGCCCTCCTCTCGCCGGCTCTCGGGTGTTCCGGAAGCTTCGTGGAAATATAGGATGCTAGGCATTGATTTCGTCCGATTCCGAGAATATTTCCTTACTAGGATTTCGGAACCAAAAACAGCGAGAAAACAAGCAATCGACCCTTCGGCATCTCGTCAATAGGTTAGTTCCGGAAAACGCATAAATATGACATATAATGTGTATAAAACATGTGAGTATCATCAATAAAGTAGCATGGAACATAATAAATTATAGATACGTTTGGGACGTATCAAGCATCCCCAAGCTTAGTTCCTACTCGCCCTCGAGTAGGTAAACGATAACAAGGATAATTTCTTAAGTGACATGCTATCATAATCTTGATCAATACTATTGTAAAGCATATGAGATGAATGCAGCGATTCGAAGCAATGATGAAGATAATGAGTAAACAAATGAATCATATAACAAAGACTTTTCATGAATAATACTTTCAAGACAAGCATCAATAAGACTTGCATAAGAGTTACGCATAAAGCAATAAATTCAAAGTAAAAGCATTGAAGCAACACAAAGGAAGATATAAGTTTCAGCGGTTGCTTTCAACTTCAACATGTATATCTCATGGATAATTGTCAACACAAAGCAATATAACAAGTGCAATAAGTAAACATGTAAGAATCAATGCACACAGTTGATACAAGTGTTTGCTTCTGGGATAGAAAGAATAGACAAACTGACTCAACAATAAAGTTGAAGATAGGCCCTTCGCAGAGGGAAGCATTGATTACTATATTTGTGCTAGAGCTTTTCATTTTGAAAACAAGAAACAATTTTGTCAACGGTAGTAATAAAGCATATGTGTTATGTATAAGATATCCTATAAGTTGCAAGCCTCATGCATAGTATACTAATAGTGCTCGCACCTTGTCCTAATTAGCTTGGATTAACACGGATTATCATTGCATAGCATATGTTTCAACCAAGTGTCACAAAGGGGTACCTCTATGCCGCCTGTACAAAGGTCTAAGGAGAATGTTCGCATTGGATTTCTCGCTTTTGATTATTCTCAACTTAGACATCCATACTCGGGACAACATAGACAACGGATAATGGACTCCTCTTTAATGCATAAGCATTCAACAACAATTAAAATTCTCATAAGAGATTGAGGATTAGTTGTTCACACTGAAACTTCCACCATGAATCATGGCTTTAGTTAGCGGCCCAATGTTCTTCTCTAACAGTATGCATACTCAAACCTTTTAATCATGAAAATCGCTCTTACTTCAGACAAGACGAACATGCATAGCAACTCACATGATATTCAACAAAGGTAAAGAGTTGATGGCGTCCCCAGAAACATGGTTACCGCTCAACAAGCAACTTATTAAGAAATAAGACACATAAGTACATATTCTTCACCACGATAGTTTTTAAGCTATTTGTCCCATGAGCTATATATTGCAAAGACAAATAATAGAAATTTTAAAGGTAGCACTCAAGTAATGTACTTTGGAATGGCAGAGAAATACCATGTAGTAGGTAGGTATGGTGGACACAAATGGCATGGTTATTGGCTCAAGGATTTAGATGCACGAGAAGAATTCCTCTCAGTACAAAGCTAGGCTAGCAAGGTTGTTTGAAGCAAACTCAAGTATGTAAAAGGTGCAGCAAAGCTCACATATGAACATATTGTAACTATTATAAGACTTTACATCGTCTTCCTTGTTGTTCAAACACCTTAACCAGAAAATATCTAGACTCTAGAGAAACTAATCATGCAAACCAGATTTTAACAAGCTCTATGTAGTTCTTCATTAATGGGTACAAAGTACATGATGCAAGAGCTTAAACATGATCTATATGAGCACAACAATTGCCAAGTATCAAATTATTCAAGACATTATACCAATTACCACATGCAACATTTTCTGTTTCCAACCATATAACAATTAACGAAGCAGTTTCAACCTTCGCCATGAACACTAAAAGTAAAGCTAAAAACACATGTGTTCATATGAACCAGCGGAGCGTGTCTCTCTCCCACACAAGCATTTATTCAGAGAATGAAAATGACAAAACGAAAATAAAAGCACACAGACGCTCCAAGTAAATTACATAAGATGTGACCGAATAAAAATATAGTTTCAAGAGAAGAAACCTGATAAGTTGTCGATGAAGAAGGGGATGCCTTGGGCATCCCCAAGCTTAGATGTTTGAGTCTTCTTGAAATATGCAGGGATGAACCACGGGGGCATCCCCAAGCTTAGACTTTTCACTCTTCTTGATCATATTGTATCATCATCCTCTCTTGACCCTTGAAAACTTCCTCCACACCAAACTCAAAACAAACTCATTAGAGGGTTAGTGCATAATCAAAAATTCACATGTTCATAGGTGACACAATCATTATTAACATTTCTGGACATTGCACAAAGCTACTGGAAGTTAATGGAACAAAGAAATCCATCCTACACAGCAAAAGAGGCAATGCGAAATAAAAGGCAGAATCTGTCAAAACAGAACAGTCCGTAAAGACGAATTTTATTGAGGCACAAGACTTGCTCAGATGAAAATACCCAAATTGAATGAAAGTTGCGTACATATCGGAGGATCACTCACGTAAATTGGCAGATTTTTCTGAGTTACCTACAGAGAATCATACCCAAATTTGTGACAGCAAGAAATCTGTTTCTGCGCAGTAATCCAAATCTAGTATGAACCTTACTATCAAAGACTTTACTTGGCACAACAATGCAATAAAATAAAGATAAGGAGAGATTGCTACAGTAGTAACAACTTCCAAGACTCAAATTTAAAACAAAAGTACTGTAGTAAAATAAACACATGGGTTATCTCCCAAGAAGTTCTTTCTTTATAGCCATTAAGATGGGCTCAGCAGTTTTAATGATGCACTCGCAAGAAACAAGAGTTGAAGCAAAAGAGAGCATCAAGAAGCAAATTCAAAACAAATTTAAGCCTAACATGCTTCCTATGAAAAGGAATCTTGTAAATAAACAAGTCATGTAGGCATAATGCAACAAGCATAGGAAAACTAGACAAGCGCAACTTCAAGATTTTCAGCATATAGAGAGGTGTTTTAGTAACATGAAAATTTCTACAACCATATTTTCCTCTCTCATAATAATATCCAGTAGCATCATAAGCAAACTCAACAATATAACTATCAAATGAAACATTCTTATCATGAGTCTCATGCATAAATTTTTTACTCTCCACATAAGCATAATCATTCTTATTAATTGTAGTGGGAGCAAATTCAACAAAGTAACTATCATTATCATTCTTATCATCAAATATAGGAGGCATATTGTAATCATAATTAGACTTATCCTCCATAGTAGGTGGCACCAAAAGACCACTATCATTATAATCATCATATATGGGAGGCATATCATAATCAACATAAACTTTCTCCTCAATACCCGGAGGGCTAAAGAGATCATTTTCATCAAAACCGACCTCCTCAAGCTTAGAATTTTCTATATCATTATCAACAATGGTGTTCAAAGCGTTCATACTAATATTACTACCAGCATGCAAATAAGATTCCATAGGTTTTTAAATTTTCGCATTAAACCATTCATGTCTTGACTCAGGAAATAGTACAAAAAGCTCACGGATGTTTTCCATTATGCCTAACTAGTGTTTAACAAGAAACAAAAAGATGCAATTGCAGGATCTAAAGGAAATAGCTTCGAACACTCACACAATGGCGCCAGAAAAGTACTTTTACCTGGGACCGGAGTATGAGTGCCTTTTACCTTTCCTCCCCGGCAACAGCGCCAGAAAAGTGCTTGATGTCTACGGGTGCTTCTATTCTTGTAGACAGTATTGGGCCTCCAAGAGCAGAGGTTTGTAGAACAGCAGCAAGTTTCCCTTAAGTGGATCACCCAAGGTTTATCAAACTCAGGGAGGAAGAGGTCAAAGATATCCCTCTCAAGCAACCCCGCAATCACGATACAAGAAGTCTCTTGTGTCCCCAACACACCTAATACACTTGTCGGATGTATAGGTGCACTAGTTCGGCGAAGAGATGGTGAAATACAAGTAGTCCGGATGTATATGAGTGGTAATAACAATCTGAATAAAATATGGCAGCGAGTAAACATGCAACGAACGGTAAATAAACGGAGTTTCGATGCTTAGAAGCAAGGCCTAGGGATCATACTTTCACTAGTGGACACTTTCAACATTGATCACATAATAAAACCACTCTACACTCTCTTGTTGGATGATGAACACCACTAATTGCGTAGGGCTACAAGAGCACCTCAATGTCGGAGTTAACAAGCTCCACAACATTCAATGTTCATATTTAAATAACCTTAGAGTGCATGATAGATCATTGCAATTACACCAAGTACTAACATAGCATGCACACTTGTCACCATCACACTATGAAGGAGGAATAGATCACATCAATACTATCATAGCAATAATTAACTTCATAATCTACAAGAGATTACAATCATAACCTACGCCAAGTACTACACGATGCACACACTTGTCACCATTACACCGTGGAGGAGGAATAGACTACTTTAATAACATCACTAGAGTAACACATAGATGAATAGTGATACAAAACTCATATGAATCTCAATCATGTAAGGCAGCTCATGAGATCATTGTATTGAAGTACATAGGAGAGAGATTAACCACATAGCTACCGGTACAGCCCTTAGCCTCGAAGGAGAACTACTCCCTCCTCATGGGAGACAGCAGCGGTGATGAAGATGGCGGTGGTGTCGATGGAGATGCCTTCCGGGGGCACTTCACCGTCCCGGCGGCGTGCCGGAACAGAGACTCCTGTCCCCCAGATCTTGGCTTCGCGATGGCGGCGGCTCTGGAAGGTTTCTCGTACCGTGGCTTTTTCGTCAATCGTAGTTTTAGGTCAGGGACCTTTAAATAGGCGAAGAGGCGGAGTCGGAAGGCTGACGAGGCGGTGACACAATAGGGGGGCGCGGCCCAGGCCCTGGCCGCGCCACCCTGTCATCTGGTGGCCCTGTGGCCCTCCTCTGCTGGCTCTTGGGTGTTCTGGAAGCTTCATGGAAAAATAGGATGCTGGGCATTGATTTCGTCCGATTCCGAGAATATTTCCTTACTAGGATTTTTGGAACCAAAAACAACAGAAAACAGCAACTGGCCCTTCGGCATCTCGTCAATAGGTTAGTTCCGGAAAATGCATAAATATGACATATAATGTGTATAAAACATGTGAGTATCATTAATAAAGTAGCATGGAATATAAGAAATTATAGATACGTTTGGGACGTATCACTAAGCTCTAAGTTCATTTGCATAAAGCCAATTTTATTTCGTACGCAGTTAATAAACAAAGAATCCTCAATTGCCTAACTTAACTCAAGTGGAAACATTAGTGTCATTCCCACAACTCTGTTGTGGTTGAAAGTCACCTTTCAAACTCAAGTCACAAGTCACCATTCATATTTTGGAGAAGTTCTGATGACGGAACAGTATGGCCTTTCCAACTGTCCATGACCGCGGACACGGCTATTCGAATAGGTTTACACTCTGCAGAGGTGGTACACTTGTGCCACAATAATTGCAATAGTCCATCAGGGGTAACTGGCCCTGATTAATCGCACTCAATGCGCGAACTACCAATCATAACCTTTTATTTACATACCCTAGTATAGGCACCTCTCCCCATGAGCTTGGCCTCCCGGCGAGAGCAAACCGCCAACCCGGGAACTGCACAGGGCTTGGGTAGGACATTCACCTCATTTCACGTCATTTCACTTTCAATGGAGGCAGCCTCGGCATAACCCCTATGATGCTTGTTCAGAGGGAACCCATACTAAAATACATAAGTTTCTAGTTAAGCCTTACCCAAATTCAGGTATTGTGGGGGTACTTGAAAATTGGAATGGTATCGCATCCAAACCCAACCATCAGTTTTTGATAAAATTCACCAAGTCATTCACAAGTCATATTCACCTTCAAAATCTTTCAATAGAATGACTCATCATTCCAAGGTTTTCAAAGTCACTGGTTTTCACAAGTTCCCATCTAGAGTAATCATTTTTAATTTTAGCACTAGCAACTAGTCATGAGGGGTGCTAACTAGCTTATAGCTTTCTAGGATAAGTGTGATGCTCTTGTACTACTCCATATCTAGACCAAGTGAATCATGAATCAAAAATAAACTTTGATGAACCAAAGTCAAAAACTTGTATGGTAAAAACTTGGGATAGGATCATTAAGCATAAAGTAATATATAATGGTGTCTTGCTCTTGTAGAGCTTTGCACTTGGGTAACTTGCAACAATATTAGCTTGCCTTGATTGGGGTAGTGATCAAAGTTCTCTTCTTCTTCTTGGTAGAAATCCTCCTCCGCTTGATAGTCTCCGGTACTAGCGTCTATAAACGAATACGAGGATACAATCACCAGACAATACTTAAGTAGACTAATTAGCCTTAATGGCTCACTCAAGATGATCTAGCATCATCATCTACATTACTCAACATTAGACTGGGGTTTTCTTACTTAGTGTTAGAAAAATAATCTCCTCTCATTGAAATATGGATTAGGGTTTCTATTTAGTTTGGAGAGATAATTTCCTCTCATTGAATCTTCTTAAGATTTAATCTCCTCAATTCATAAATGTGAGATCATGTTGACCAAGGTCAATACTTCATATTTATCATTTGAGAAAAAATATTTAAATGAGGTACTATACCCCATGTGATTTAAATCCTACTTTAATTTAAGATCCTCAAGTGAGCAAGTATGAGACCATGCAACAAGGGTCATCACATTACTTCACAACACTTGGGAAGATGATTTAAATGAGGTGCTACACCTCATAAGTTTGAATTTCAAAATTTTGAAATAGTGCAATTGCTCTAGAAATGACTACATAGCCATTGTTTGCATTATAGCTCAAAAATTATTGCAGCAACTATATCATTTTTTTGCATATTAAATTAGAGGGATTGAAATTTGAATCATAGCAATTGGATTCACCTCAAAACTCATTATGGTTGATTTTATAAATTTATTTGAATTATGAAAACTCTATGTCTTGTTATTTTTACTATTCAAGTTATACAACATATTTTGATTTGAATCCAATTGGGTTGGATAGATAATTTCACAGGCTTTCCAAATATATAAAATTTATCAAATTTGGCCGAGTAGATTTGGAGATATTAAATATTTAGAAAAGCATCTGAGAGCAATTTAACAGAAATAGATTTAAACCAAATTTGAATTTACAACGGGCGCGGGAAGGAAGTGGGCCGGCCCAGCATGCGGCCTGGTCCAGCGTGCATGGCGCATGCACGTCGGGCACACGCGGGGCGCGCGGGACGCGGGATCAGGATCGGACGACGCTGGGCCGTCGTGTTCCTCCCGACGCTGGGCCGTCGTGCTCCTCCCGACGCTGCAAGCTTGCGACGGCGAGCACGCTCACCTCCGGGCACGGATCACGGCGGGGTTGGGCGCGTTGGACAGGGCTTCCTTAGGGCTTCAAAAATGTGTAGGGGTTGGAGGCTATGGTGGCGAAAATTTGGGCGGCTATGAGGGTGGCCGCCGGCGAGCTTTCGGCTCCGGTGAGCTGCGAGGAGGGGAAAGGGAGGCTCTAGGAGAGGAGGGAGTGATGCTGCTCAGTGTTGTGGTGCTGTCCAGGGCGAGGGGCGCTGCTTATATAGGCTCCAGGGAAGGGTAGAGCGCCATGGCCGGCATGGTGGCGACGTCACGGCGCGCGTCGTGAACAGGGATCTCTGGCGGGGCTGTGGCGTCAGAAGGTGAGCTCATGGTTAGGTGATGACGCGCGCGTAGTGGCGAGATGGATGGCATCGTGTGCAGGGCACACGGGTACATGGCCGACGTCAGCGTCCTTGCTTCGTGGCGTCGTCCTGGCGCCAGAGGGAGTCAACGGGCATGTCTGGTGGGTGTTCTGGGTGAGAGGAGGGTAGTGGCGCAGTAGGAGAGGCTGGGATGCAGTGTGCACGCGTGGGGTTGGTGGTGTCCTCGGGTTGGTGACTATTGGCAATGGCATGCTTGTTTTAGTCCACCACTTGCTCTCCTTGTCCAAGGGCCGTGTCTGGCAGGTGGAGAGGGTCAAGGGCAAGGTGTGTGACAAGGTGAGAGAGAGGGAAAAGGGCCAGGGGTAGGTAGTGCATGGTGGTGACTATGTGAGGGCATGGTGATGGCATTGGGTGTGTGTGGTGCCTTTCTTCTTGTCTCTGGTGCTTGGCTTGGTTGAGTGAGGTGAGGGCATGGTACTAGACATGGTGAGAGAGAGGAGAGGCGACAAGGGAGTGCACATTGGATTTTAGCAAAAGAGTATGTGACATAGTTCATGGCATGGTGTGTCTTTGTGTCATGGTGATGATGTCAAGGTTAGGTGATGTCATGGGGGTGGTTGTGGTACTAGTGACACTATTGATGAGCTCAAGGTTGAAAAAGGGTGGTGGTACATAGTGGTTGGAGTAGGTGTACTTCTATGTAAAAAGTGGATTCTCATGTAAAAACCTCATGTGTGGGTAAATTTTGTTAGGTTTCTTCATGGATGAGTTATAAATGATATTTGGCAGCAATGGGTGGCATTGGTTTGAGATTTGGAAATGATTTGTGAAAATTTATAATTTGGGGGAATCTAGAATTTGTGTTAAAGTGGCATTTTGGCTTGACTATTGTGAGCAATGGTCAATGATTTGGTCAATATGGTCAACACGAAAAATGTTCATCTTGATGAGGTCTTGGATGAGGTGCAAAGAGTTGAGAGGGTTTGGATTGAGAATTTCTTGATACAAGGGCTCAAAGTGGGTATGAGGTTAAAAATGGCAAGTTTGACCATTACCTCATGCACTTTGGGTTTTTCATTTTCATTTTATTTTTATTTGATTTTCTTTGAACCAAGTGGTGTTGTGTTATGTTCTTATGTACTAATTGAGTTTAGATTAGTGTTTCATCATTTCAAACCAAGAATTAGGGTTTAGGCTTAAATTGGCAATTTGGCCATTACTCTCATATACCTCTATGGACATTTTTATTTTCTTTTGTTTCACCTTCGATTTGATTGTTAAGCACTAGATAGGGTTTTTTTTTTGAACAAGGGATAGACCCCGAAGGGTCTAGGTTCATCCATTAGAAAACGTGGCAGGTTACAAATATGCAGGCTGGCCCCATTACATCACTTGCACTGAAAAAACCTATATTTAAAGATAAGGCCTGCCGAATGCAAAAACCACCCTAGGACTAAAAATAGAAAAGCAATCAGGTCCTTGGAAGCCTCTCGCCACCGGACGCCGGCGTCCTCATGGCGTCGCCGCCGAGGAACTGGGCACAGACGCCCGAACACCCCTTTCCGGCGTAGATCCGTCGCCGCCGGACACCTGGACACCACCGGGGACGAACCACTTGATGGCGACAAGATGCCGAGCTCCAGCCGCGAGGATGAAGAAGAGCCTCCTTCCTGGAGGTTGTCGATTGTTGGCCGCCATATCGGCCGAAGATAGCAGAGGCAGCGCTGCCCCTAGCTTGGATGCTCAAATCGATGACGAATCGCCGTCGCCACCGAAGAAGGAGCCGACGGAGAACGAGAAGAACCTCACCCTCATACCTCCCTCGCCACCACGGCGGGACGGAGGCGAGAGAAAGAGTGAAGCTTCCCCTTCCCAGACACAGCACCGAGCAGGTCCGCCGGCTTTATTGACGAAGATGGTGCTCCTCTTCCTTGCCAGCACCTCCGGCCACCTGGAAGATCCAGCCGGAGAAGAGGAACCCTAGCTCGAGCTCGATCCGGCCGATCGGATCGAGCCCCCATCTCCTAACTACTGGCATCACGCCAAGATCCACAAGGGTAAACCTAAAAACTGGAAAAGGAGAGGACCTATACTACATCTATACACGCCGGCGCACCACCTCCACCGTCTCCGGCCGGCTACTCCGGCGGAGGGGCTTCGGATCGGCCCGGAAAAGAAAGGGGAACGACCAGAAACTGTAGCAAGGCGAGAGCTGGTGGGGGGGGGGGGGGGAATGAGTCGCGGACCGTGTTGGTCTTTATTAATGTTTTCCAATCATTGGCACAAGGTAGAAGGGCCTAGGTTAAAGTTTTACAAAAATAGCCATAGCCTCATATATGAAGCTATTTGCATTTTCTCTTTTTCTTATTTATTCCTCTTTGACTTAAATGGGCATGGTTTAGGGTTTAAGATCATGTTCAAAACATTAATTAAACAATGATGGCAAAGATCAACTCATACATGCATAAGCACTATGCCTCTTGACTTATAAAAATAAAGTTTTTGTTGGTTCCAAATTTTGGAAAAGTGAAATTCATTTTCTTCATTGTTTTAAAATTTGGGATGTTACAAACACCTCGCTATCGATGGAAACGTCAAATATTCCGCCTTTATAAGACACCAAATTGTCAAATCTAGTATTTAAACTTTGGTGGGCTAGAAGTGCCCCTCCTAACCATCCAACCACAGGTTGATTCTTTCATTAATAGGTAGAGTTGATAATCCTTCGCCGGCTTAAATTCTGCTTAAATTCTTTCCAGCCTCTTGCTTTCCTACGTGACACATTTTGTTCCAAAAATTGACTTTAGCGGAAAAAAATCTTCCGCTTTTGCTTCATTGATCCATCTAAAATAAAATAAAATATAATAAGACCAGCTGATGCGAAACTTGCTAGAGCCCTTATGAGAGACCTTGTCAGACACTTTGTAGCAAAAACTTTACACTACTGAAGCCGTCGGACACTTGGAAAATCAGAAGACTACCGCATGTAATTATTCGGTGTTTCCACTCTGCAAAGTTTATTCCACGCGGTAGAATTTCTGGCATGTAATATTGGTGCAGCTGGATTTCTAGAGGGGCAGGGGACACAACTCTCTGGTGCTGGATGAAGTTAGGCTGGTACTACACGTGTCCGTGGCCAAATACTGAGTGTGTGCGAGCGATCCCGGGATCTGCAACGAGAAGTTCTAGACGATACTGTCGAATGACCAATTCTTGCAGACATCCGAACATGAAAAAAACTCTTCGTCTAGTTCCCGATGTCATTCAAGCCCAGGAACCTGAACTCATGATATTTTAGCTTCCCATCCGAAGAACATGTTCAGAGCAATGATAGTGAATTTTCGTATCTTTTCCTTTGTCTTTGCAAAATTTACTGAGGGCTTTCCATTCGCTGTATGCTTCCTTTTATTTCATGGCGGTAGGTGCACATGTACATATTTTGTTGGACGAAGGCTTTTATTATTTTTCCCGTGACCATTGGGAGGAAGCATGCGGTTTCATTAATATGGTCAATTTAATCCTATTGTGTATTCCTGACTAGTGTTTTTGAAGCATCCAAATTAATTAGTCAGTACGGTTTGGTACCATCTTATAAATCTTAACTTTTCAATGCAACAGTAAAAAGAAAACAATCTGACATGCATTCCACCTAAAATCCAGATCTAGCCTTACCAACAAGATCCTTAGTGTGACAAGCAAGTATGTGAACATAGATCATCCTATTTCAAGACAATAATTTGTGGTACAGCAAGAAGAACAAGAAAGATAAACCATCCAAACAAGTTGTTACCGCAAACTAAACAAACCTACCGTGAATGCGCTAAAAATCAACCAAAATTCGTCCCAATACCGCACGATATAAGAGCATCTCTAGCAGACCCTCCAAATCGCAAACTCCAAACATACGTTTCCAGGCCGCAGAAATCGTAATTTGCGGGTCAAAAAAAAAAAAAACCTCCACAGACCAGACACCGTAAAAGAAAACCGGAAAATAACATATTTCCTGAATATTCCTGGGAGAGTGATGTTTTGGAACATATATGGGAGCATATGCTCCCTATATTTTGAAATGCATCTTATACATATTTTAAATTTCAAAAAAATTGAAACAAAATTTTTTCACGTACATCTTCATGTGCTACGCGATCACAAAGTCGTTTCATAAAAAATGAACTTATCATGTGTCGTGTGTAAAAAAGATAAAATTCAGTGCTGAAAACAATGCTTTTCACAGGATAAGTTTTCTTTTTTTTTACATAGGCCACAAAAAATATTATTTTCGTGAAACTTGACGCATACACATATATTATGGAGATGTACATGTAGAATTTTTTATCAAAATTTTTCCACACTTCGAAATATGTTTTGTTGGTAGAGGGAGCATACGCACCCGGAAGCCGAATTGAATTTCCGAATATTCCTCTCCAACCTATCTTCTTCCCCAACCTACGCCTGTGACCATCCCTACTCGCCGACCTGCCTTGCTCCGCCATCCTGCCACCCGCCGTCACCCTGTCGCCGCCCGCCGCTGTGGCCACGCTCCTCCGTGCCTGCGAGGACGCGCGGGGACTTGCTCCGCCGGCCTGCCGACCGCCGCCCACACTCGCTACCGTGCCTGCTCGCTCGAGGCCGTGCCCAGCGGCAGCCTTGCTAGCTAGCTAGCTTCCTAGCACGTACGAGGAATCAATTAGCTGCTAGCTAATTTCGAGGGAATTGCAGTTTCCACCAGATCCTCTTCAGGGCGTTGCAAAGACCACCAGGTCTACGTCTTTTTTGCAACATCCACCAGGCCTTGTACTAATGTGTTGCATTCTAGTCTAAATTTTGCTTTGTCTTGCATTGATAGCCTTATTAGCAGTAGGTCCCACACGGGTTGACAGCGTCTGACGAGGCCAGAGACGAACCGAATGAGCCACTAGTAGGAAAACCCTTATATGCAAAGCTTAGTTCTGTGGCGCACCGTTTTGAATGCGCCACAGAAACTTATTTTGTGGCGCACAAAGCTCGGTGCGCCACAGAAATAGCTTAATTTTGTGGCGCACTAATAAACCGTGCGCCACAAAAACTTGGTGGGCCCCACACCCTGTCACCCCCAATCATTGGTTTTACAATTTCTATGGCGCACAAACCTCGGTGCGCCACGAAATTACTTCTTCGTGGCGCACGGCAACAGTGCGCCACAAAAATAAGGTATTCCGTGGCGCACTGTTTTGTGTGCGCCACGAAATAAGTTATTCTCGTGGCGCACCTGCGCTCGGTGCGCCACAGAAATAAGCTATTCCGTGGAGCACCGTGGTTGGTGCGCCACGGAATTAGCGAACCGGATCTACAAAAGTGAGCCAACCTCCCACCTACCACACTACACAAGCCATTCTTCTTCCTCCATCTAGGTCGTCCCCCCTTCTCTCTCATACCATTTTGACTCCACTTTTCACTTGCTTGGGTATTTATTGCACTTACTTTGGTTGATACTTAATTGGAGTTGAGGAGAAGGCTCTCCATACTCTCTCCTCCTCTCGAAGTCATCGATCGCGGTCTCGTCTCGGTATCGAATCTAGAAGGTGAGTAGTTGGAGGAGACATACATATGCTTGGAGGAGACATGCATATGCTTGTAGATCTTGTGTGGCCGTCGTGTGTATGGATGCTTGTTGCAGGTGAAGCGCTTGTGTGTGTGCCGGTGTGGTGCATGGATGTTTGCCGAAATGTTGATTCATTTCCGTTTCGGCAAGTTTTGCACTACCCGACTAGACACGAGGCGGTTGCCAAGTGGAGGGCGCACCAAGCGAACAAGAGCAAGATGAAGACCTTCCTTGTGCTCTCGTTCTTGCTCACCATCGTCGCGGCGGTACTCTATTTCATCCTAGTGTAGGCGGCGGCCGGTGTCACTTCGTTTGTATCTAGAGATGATGAGAACTTTCTTAATTTGCATGGATTATGAGTTGTATGGAGTTATATGTATAACTCGATCGGGCTCTAAGTAATGTGATGATGATGTGATGATTATATATGTCCATATTATATCTGTCTATATTATATCAGTATATAACCTGTATACGGTGTATAAAACCAGTATAAAACCTGTATAATACACCAGGGAGCACAAAATCGAGTATACCTGTACATAGTTCTGTGGCGCACCAAAAAATAATTCTGTGGCGCAGCTACATCACATGCGCCACAGAACTACTTATTTCTGTGGCGCACCTGGCCCGGTGCGCCACAGAAACCTTATTTCTGTGGCGCACGACCAGGTGCGCCACAGAAAGCTTATTTTTGTGGCGACGTTTCTGTGGCGCACCACCCGTGCGCCACAGAATCAAATTTTCGTGCGCCACTGATGAGGCTTTTCCTACTAGTGAGCAGCCCTCTCCACACCTCGTCTTCCTCTCGACTTCTCCCGTGAAGCGCCGGCACCGTCGTACTCCATGGGGTCGCGTTGGTGGCTGCGATACACCCGGCCAGCGCTTGCTGGTGCGCGCGCGCCACCAACGCCTTCTTCTCCAGCTGCGCCGCCCTCCGTCCTTTATGCTCTGCCGTCGACATCTTCCCGCGCAGACAGTCTTGATGCCACTGATCATCGGTCCAGCCTTCCGGCTTCTTCTTCGGAGCCGGCGCCTTCCGCGGCTTCGCGAAGGGTGCCTTCGCCCCTTTCGTCTCATTGCCCGACGGCTTCTTGGCCGCTTTCTTAGCCACTTTTTGGGGGCAGTCGGCGGCGCCATGGATGGGGAGAGGGTGGCGGCGGGAGGAACAGCGTAGCAACGGTGACAGGGAGAAAAATGAATCGCGGGATAGGTCAAATGTTGGGATGGCAGAAATGTAACAAAGGATGATTGCTGGGAGCACCATTTTTTGCTGCTAACGATTAGAGCATCTCCAGTCGCGTCCCCCAAACCTTCCTCCAAACGCCGCCCCCAAACATTAAAAATAATTTTAATAGATAGAAGAAAACTCTTTACTAATATTCAAATAAATTACATATAAAAGTTCGAAAAAACATAATCAAATTACATATAAATTATTTTAAACTACTACTTCTTCTTCTTTCATGATGGCCCCGCCTCCTCGTCGTCATCACGGTGACGCTTCCTACTCGTCACCTCTTCCGAAGAGGCGGTGTCGGCCGACGCGTCAGAGGAACTTGTGTTCTCCTCGTCGTCGCCGGTGCTCGCCGGCTGCGCCTTCGCCTTGGCCTTGGCCTTCGCTTTCGCGTCCGCTTCCGCCACGGGCCGCGGCCGCCTCCTCCTCTAACCCTTCTTCCTTCGTGTCCTCCTCCACGGCCTGTCATTCCTCCGCGCTATCAACTGGCGGCGGGGAATCGTCGCCGCTGCTGGGCGTCTCGGCTCTGTCCAACCAATGGCGCCATCCTGGAGGCTTGCCCTCGCTGTTGGAAGCTCAGAGATGTAGCTCATCGTCGTGAGGAGAAGCTTGGATGAATGGTGGCCGGTTGAAGATCTGAAAGTGCCTACGTACGGGTCTTATTGGGCTCAGATGAACGGCAGCGCAGAAGTCGAAGAAAGCAGCGGTTGCTCTTCCGAGGAGTCCGCGCTCCATTCCGACGGTTGGCGCGTCGGTCGACGCGGTTGCCAATGCGACTGTTCCGCTTCCTGGCAACTGCACCGTCGCTACATAGGCGGCGGTTGAGCGTCCGAGCCGCTAACGCGTCGGGTCCGCGCCTCCTCACCTCTAATTTCGTTGTGTCCGGCGTGCCCAGAGCGTCCCCTGTGTAGCGGGGACGGGCTCGGGGCGCCGCATACAGTATTGGGCCGCATCGGACAAAAATGGTCTTTGGGGCGCGCGGTTGGAAACGTTTTCTTATCCGGCGCGCCCTAAATTGCTTTGGGAACGGTTTGGAGGACGCGACTGAAGATATGCTCTTAGTATACTCTAGACTAGAATGCAATAGATTAGTACAAGTCCCGGTGGATGTTGAAAAAAAGACGTCGATTTGGTGGTCTTTGCAACGCCTGGAACAGTACCTGGTGCAAACTGCAATTCCCTCGCTAATTTCCTAGCACGTACATGAACCAGGGCGGAATCAATCTGCTGCTAGCCAATTTCCTAGTGCGTACATGCCCCTGCTCGCTGCCAGCTCCGGCATCGGCCCTGCTTGTCGAGACCCAACCGGCGACCAATTCCGGCGTTTTTTAAAGCGCGGTTCGATTTTTGCTAATATTTGATCGGATTATGTGGAAGTTCGTTAGAATTTAGCCGAACTCCAGCGAGTTTATCGACGGACTATGTTGGAGCGAGCTGTTGGGAGAGCGTTGACCGTATCCAGATTGGCCTGCAAAAACGCCTTCGAAACCCCAACTATGGAGGTCGCGGGCTCGTATCCAGACCGGCCTCCAACTTTTTTTCCGGGTTTGACCAATTTGAGGTCTGGACAAAAAACAGGCCAAACCCTCAAACCGTCCTGCAAATATCCGGGTTTGACCAATTTGAGGGGTCTGCTATAGATGTTGTAAGCACATTCAAGCCTATGACCTTGGATTCAAGCCTTACCGCCATTGTTGTCCTTACCGAGTAGCTTGAACTCAGGAAAAAACGTGTTCGGGTCGATGTCATTGAAGGCTTGCTCGATGAAGGCCTCGATTTCCCGCTCTTCTATCATTGTCCCAGTGGTTCTTGATTTCCCGGCGGCAGTACAACCTCCGGTGGCGAGAGGGGAGAGAAGGGAGAGGAGAGGACATGAGAGCGAGAGGGGAGAGAGGGCGGTGAGGTGATATATGGCGCGCTTTCTCGATTCGTCGCGGCGTCTCATGCTCGTCCCAAAGCGTGCACATTTATTCCCACGTTGCGCTCGCCAGTGCTTAGACGTGGAGGAACGGTGGAACTGAGCGTGCCTTGCGGGCTTACTTTTGCCTGCATCTGGTCTGCTTTAAGAAATATGCTAATGCTATGCATGGATTTTTTCGAGTGGTCTGTCAAACGACCCGAATTTTGGTCCAGCTCAATAAAGAAACGACTCGAATTCGTGTCTTGATTGCGAGTTAGTTGCTTGCGAGATACGGTTCAAAACATGGGAATGAATTTCTTCTCTCTTCATTCGTGCATTTTCCGGAAGGAATTATTGTATGATGTCTTTTTATACCAGATACGGGGGATGCTCACCAAGTTTTATTGAATGACCGCTACTTATTAGAGCATGTCTAACAGGCCCCGTATTCCTATGCTCGTATAACGCTCGCATTTCGCTCCGTATCGAAAAATTGCTAACGAAAGAGCCATTCCGTCTAGCAGACCCCGTATTTCGTCCCGTATTTTCAAAAATTAAAACCCCGGAAAGTTCATCTTCATTGATCATACTACGGATTGTACATACATTGCGATCATACCTACATCTATCCTACATCTATTCGTCAAGGATGACGAATGGGATGAACGCGATGGAGCCGCCTCCTCCTGTGCCTCCCGCGCCTGGAATTCCCGGACGGCGGCGATGGCCGCCGCCTCCTCCTCTGCCTCTGCCCGAGCCTTCTCGGCGGCATCCTTCACGGATGCAGCCACCGCCTGCAGGAAGGCCGCCTCCTCCTCTGCCGCCTCCGCTTCCTCCTCGTCGGCTCGCGGATCTCCTCCGCTTCCTCCGCCGCTGGTGCTGCCGATGCACGCCGCCCATGCCGCCTTCGACGCGCGGTCACGCTCCCAGTCGGCGCTCCACTTCTCGAAGGCGACGCCGCTCATCGGCTTGAGCGGCGGGTCTTGTCGGTACCACCGCCCACCCGCGGCGAACTCTCAGAGCGAATCCGGTACGTAAAGCGCGCCGGCGTACCGGCACGCCACATGGCGACTCCCCTGGGCGGAGCGCTTGCATTGGCGCCGCCACGCCTCCTCCACGGTGTCCGGCGAGCGGGATCGCTTCGATCCGCTCGCCGGCGAGGCGGTACTGCGGCCGCGAGCGTACATGCCGAACAGCGGTCGAAATGCGGAGCTGGGGTGGGCGGGATTGCTCGCCGGAGCTAACTACGGAGGCGGCGGCGCACGGCAGAGCTAGGGTTGCCCCTCACTCTCACCTGCGCCCGGTATAAGTAGGGGGCGGCGGGGCTGATTTCCTGGGCCCCGTATTCCGCCGAAACGGGCCGGCCCGAATACGGGGCCTGCTAGACGGCCCAAATCGCTCCTGCCCCGTATCCTGCCGGAATTTTACGGGGTGGGTGGGTTATACGGGGCCTGTTAGACATGCTCTTAGTTGTCTCGTGGCAGTTGGCAGGGAGCATGTGGTTCCACTGAAGGTTACTTCAATTATCTAGTAGTGAAATTCTGGTGCTCAAGTTTATGAAGCTTGGATGTCAATTCCACTGCTCAAGTTTATAAACCTTTTTTTCCATCCATGCAGGAAAGTTGCATGTAATATATTACTGCAGTAACGAGAGCCCATGTCGGCCAGAGGACAAGGCGGATTACAACAAAGAGAAGGGAAGAGTATGTGTAGAGTCGAACGACCAAAAAATTAGAGTGAAACAGAACGGAACCTTCCCTGGCGACCGCTACCTGAAACCAGGACCAAATAAGCCCTACTAGCAACCGCCCACTCTCGAGCCTCCAATTTGATGTTGTTGATGCAATGCTGAATGGGTTTATAATTATTTTTAAACACTCTTCCATTCCTCTCCCCCCAAATGCTGCAAGCCACTAGCACCGTAAATTTTGTCTGTAGACTGTCTCCACCAGCTGCGTAGATTCTCATCTAAGGCTGGCACCAAATGATGCGATTTGCGAATGACCCAAAACACACAAACAAATGGGTGTTTTGCATCCTCCTCTGCTGAGTTGCAGTATATGATGGGCACCCGTACCCGTACCCAAAACACACAAACAAATACAGAAAGGCTCCCGTACCCATCTCCTCCCGCACCCGCGCGGCGGCGCCGCGCCGTGTGGCCCCCAGCGACTCCCCTCCTCCTCCTCCCCAGCGTCACACCTCCTCCCGCCGCTGCCGCCTGAGGCATCGCCGGGCAAAGCCCTGGAGGCGTGGCGGCGGCGGACTTCCTCGGCCACGACATTCGTGGGGGCGCGGGTTCGCGTCTCCGGCGGCGGCGATCTGCATCGGGTTGTCGACGGCGGTGCCATGGAGCAGCGACGACCAGATGAGGGAGAGGATCTCCATCGTTTGGCAGGCGGCAGCGGTGGTTCGGGTTCGTTCTGGGTCCTGCGGACTCGGGTGGGCTGCGACCATACTGCTGCGGTCACAACGATGCTGGCTTTATGCAGGTTTCTAGGTTCGTTCCGAGGCACGAGGACGCCATGGGCGACTGTCCTTGGCATGGTGGTGACTGCCTCCTCCTTCGCCGGAGGTGGTCGGCTGGTTGCTGGGGTGGCGGATCACGAGATCCGTCTACTCCGGCGATGAAGATCTAGTCGACGACGAGCTAGCGGTGAAGGGGCCACCGGTGAAAACCGCGCCTTGACATCGTTCTTGGCGGATGATGGCGGCGGCTATTGGCGTCGTTCCCTTGCGAAGGCATCATCTTTGCTGGCCTCTATGCTGGCTCTTGCCGAGTTGGAGACTAGCGGCTATCGGTGAAAACCGTGCCACGATTGGCGGGTGATGGCGGTTAAGCGTCGCTTCCTTCTTGAAGGCATCGTCATCACAGTCTGCGGCTACTCACTCGTGCTGCTCCAGGTGATGACGGCGCTTCATGTGTCGTTCTACGCATTGGGGTATCATTTTTGGAGCAGCGGCTGGATGGAGGTGGATCTTTGGTGGAGTGGTGTTCATCTACCACGTTGACGCTGATGATTCTCGGCGGCGTGGAGCTGCAGGGTATCGAAGACGGGCGTGGACTGCATGACACGTGCAGGATGGTGGAGCTGTCTGGCGTCACGGTGACATAGACGGCAGGTCTGGCAAGGTCAATGCGGTGATCCCTCTTGAAGATGGGTGCGAGGAAGACAGCGGTAGCGATTTCTGTGGCGTGTGTGTTGGCGTGCGCTGAGAGTCTGCTTCAATGAATGCGCTTCTCACCTGCTATTGGGTGGCTTGGGAAGGCATTTGGTTGTTTCCATGATGTGAGTTGGTGTATTGTCACCCCTTCATCCCTCTGTAGGTTTAGCGAGGTGGCTTCGAGTTTGATCTTTTGTATTGCTCTTGTAAGATGTTGCGAATAATCTAATAAAAAAAACCGTGTGCATCCCTTGGATGCAGAAGTGTAACATCCCAAATTTTCAAACAAAGAACAAAATGAAATTCCTTTTTCCAAATTTTGGGACCAACAAAAACTTTTATTAAACTAGTCATGTGCATAGTGCTCATGCCCAATTGTTGTGAGTTTTGCCATGATGTGTGTTTACAATCCTTGACTTGTGTCAAAACCCTAAACCCTACCTTTCTCAAAACCAAAGAGGAGCAAGTAAAAAGAAAATAAAATAAAATGTGAGGCATATGTGGGCTAATGGCTAATTCTCCAATAATTGGCCTATGCCCTATCTACCTTACCCAAGTGGTTGGAAACCATGAGTAAACCCAACCAACCTTATTTGAACCCAAAACCATGATCCTTTGGATCAAAGATAAAGAAAGAAAAAGATTTGAGAAATTGCAAAAACCCTCACATATGGTTTAGGCCATTTTTTGAAATCCTGTAACCTAGACCATTTTGGCTTGCACCATTGGTTGGAGATGGTTACTAAACACTTATAAACACTTTTGGAATCAAAGAAACTCAAATCAAATCAAATTTGAATTCAAAATGAGCTCACATGCACTAATGGTCAAATCTGCCATTTTTAGCATGATGCCCACTTTGAGCCCCTGTAGTTAGAGATTCATAAACCAAACTCCTCCAACTCTTTGCACCTCATCCAAGACCTCTTCAATATCAACAACTTTGGTGTTGACCACTTTGACCAGATCGTTGACCATTGCTCAAATTAGTCAAGCCAAAATGCCACTTTGAAACCTAGCAAAATTTACCCACACATGAGGTTTTTACATGAGAATCCACTATGGTACATAGAAGTACACCTACTCCAACCACTATGTACCACCACCCTTTTTTCAACCTTGAGCTCATCAATAGTGTCACTAGTACCACAACCACCCTCATGACATCACCTAACCTTGACATCATCACCATGAACCAGGACAAGCCTAGTACATAGCCTATGTCACACACACTTTTGCTATAGTCAAATGTGACAACCCTAGACCTCTCTCACCATGCCCACCATGTCTAGGAGATGTCTCTCACTCCTCTGAACACCACCCTACCATAGTTGACCCCAAAAACCCACTTGCACCACCCAATGCCACACCATGCCACTCACATGATCACCACCATGTCACTACCTACCCCTTGCCTTTTCCCTCTCTCTCACCATGTCTTTCCCCTTGTACTTAACCCTCTACAACTACTAGTACCAGTACTTGGTGGAGGAGAGCAAGAACACGACCACAACAACTCATGCCATTGTCCATGATCACCACCCGTGGACACCACCCTCTACCTGCGTGTACACTGCAAACCAACGCATCACACCGCGCCACTAGCCTCCTCTCCCTCCCACGCACCTGCTAGACAAGCTCGTTGACCCTCTCACGTGCCATGAAGACTCCACGAAGAAAGGACGCCGACGTCGTCCTCGAACCCGTGTGCCCTGCACACAACGCCATCAAGCCCTCCACTACGTGCGCGTCACCACCTACCCAGTACCTCCCTGGCTGACGCTATAGCCGTGCCGGAGAGGCCTGCACACGACGTGCACCGTGACATCGCTGCCATGCCGGCCACGTCGCGTTCCCTTCTCTGGCAGCTGTATAAACCCCCCTCCGCGACCTGGACATCACCACACAACCTTGCCGCCTCCCTCTCTTCCTCCTAGCACCACTCTCTTCCCCTCCTCGCAGCTCGCCGGCGCTAGAAGCTCTCCGGCGGCCACACCAATAGCCGCGCCTTATTTCCGCCACCTCAGCCTCCAACACCTATACCGTTTTTAAGCCCTTCGAAAGCCCTGTCCAACGCGCCCAACCCCGCCACCAACCGTGCCCTGAGGTGAGAGATATCACCATTGCAAGATCACGGGGTCGGGAGGAAGACGACGGCCCAGCGCCGTCAGATCGTCATCCGACGATCTGTGCTTCCCGCGCGTGCCCAACGTGCATGCCCCATGCATGCGTGGCCCAGGCCGCAGCTGGGCCGGCCCAATCTCGTTCCCGCGCCACCGTTTGATTCAAATTTCGTTTTAATTTTATTTCAGCTATATTGCTAACTGGTGTCCACTTCAAATTTAAATAATTTCAAATCCACTGCACCAAATTTGACCAATTTGGTGTTGTTAGAAAGCTTATGAAAAAATCTATCCAACCCCATTGGTTTCAACACAAGTTTTGTTGTAGAATTAAAGTAGCAAAAATAACAAGGAAGGGACTTTTCAGATTTCAAACAATTCTTAAAAATCAACCATAAGTGATTTTGAGTTGATTTCAACTCTCATAAATCACATTTCACTTTGTCTAATTGATTATGTAAAAACATAGCATAGTTGTTTGTATGATCATGGGCTAGAGCAAAATAATGGCTATGTAGTCATTTCTAGCCCATTTAAATCATTTTCAAACTTAGGATTTTAAATCTATGAGGTGTAGCACCTCATTTAAATCATCTTCCCAAGTGTTATGAAGTAATGTGATGACCTTAGTTACAAGGTCTCATACTTGCTCACTTGAGGATGTTAAATCACATAGTTATTTAAATTGCATGAGATGATGAATCTCATTTAAATCTTTTCCCCAAATAGTAAATATGAAGTGTTGACCTTGGTCAACATGATCTCATGCTTAGTATTTTAGGAAATTAAATCTTAACAAGATTCAATGAGAGGAAATTATTTCTCCAAAGGAAATAAATAGAAACCCTAATCCCTATTTCACTAAGAGGAACTTGTCTTCCAAACCCTAAAGAAGAAACACTAGTCTAAGGTTGAGTAATGATTAGGATGATGCTAGATCATCTTGTGTGAGCCATTAAGGCTAATTAGTATACTTAAGTATTGTTTGGTGATTGTATCCTTGTATTCGTTTATAGACGCTAGCACCGGATACTATCAAGAGGAGGAGGTATTCTACCAAGAAGAAGAAGAGAACTTTGATCACTACCCCAACCAAGGCAAGCTAATATTCTTGCAAAATGCAAAGCTCTACTAGAGCAAGGCACACTCACCTATTACTTTATGCTTCATGATCCCATCCCAAGTTTTTTACCTTACAAGTTTTTGATTATCAAAGTTTAATTTTTGATTCATGATTCACTTGGTCTAGTATAGAGTAGCACAAGAGCATCAAATCTAGCTTAAAGCAATCAAAGCTAGTTAGCACCCCTCATGACTAGTTGCTAGTGCTAAACTAAAATGGACTACTCTAGATGGGAACTTGTGAAAACCAATGACTTTGAAAACCTTGGAATGATGAGTCATTCTATTGAAAGTTTGAAGGTGAAAGGGACTTGAATGAAATGGTGTTTTTGATGAAAACTGATGATTGGGTTTGGATGCGATACCTTTCCAATTTTTGAGTACCCCCACATTATGGGTAAGGCTTAACTAGAAACTTATATGCCTTAGTATGGGTTCCCTCTAAACAAGCGTCATAGAGGTTATGCCGAGGCTGCCTCCATTGAAAGTGAAATGACGTGAAATGAGGTGAATGTACGACCCAAGCCCTGTGCAATTCCTGGGATAATAGTTGGCTATCACCGGGAGGCCAAACTCATGGGGAGAGGTGCCTATACTAGAGTTTATAAGTGAAAGGTTATGGTTGATGATCCGCATACTGAGTTATGATTATTCAGGGTTATCCCTGACGGATGTAATCAAAAGTTGTGGCACAAGTGTGCAACCTCTGCAGAGTGTAAACCTATTCGAATAGCCGCGTCCGCGGTCATGGACAGTTGGAAAGGCCATACTGTTCCGTCATCAGAATTTTTTCAAAAATATGAATGGTGACTTGTGACTTGAGTTTTGAAAGGTGAACTTGACTTTGAATCACAACAGAGTTGTGGGAATGACACTAATGTTCCCACTTGAGTTAGTTAGACAATCAAAGAGTCTTTGTTTACTAAAGTGCTTGTGAAATAAAATTGGCTTTATGCAAATGAACCTAGAGCTTAGCAACCCCTTTACCATAGTTGATAGTACTTACATTAGTATTAGTTTGCGAGTACTTTAAAGTACTCATGGCTTTGTCCCTGGCTATTCAAATGGCCAGACTATGAAGAGGAGTATCAGAACCATGAAGATGGACAACATGACGTCTACGATAACTAGGACCACTCCTGACGTCAACAGTTGCCTGTGGAGAAGATGGACCGCAACCGCTACTTCGCTTCCGCTATTTGTTTTGTAATAGGATCTCTAGATCCTCTATGTTGTATTAAGATTGGATCATGTGATCCTTTGTTGTAAGACAATTATGGTATGTAATGAATGATTTGTTGTGATATCAATCTATTATGTCTCGCAAAAACAATATTCCTGGGATTGCGATGTATGGCATAATAGGCATATGGACTTAAAAATCCGGGTGTTGACAAGAAGCTGGAGCGATTTTTCCCCATTTCGAAAAAAAATTGAGTCTCACTCATCCTCCATATGCACGGTGGACACACTAGAACTCGAAATACACACGCATGATTAGGTGAGTTAAAGCGACGAACAGCTTCAGAGCACACTCACACGCATACACTCACCATTGCCGTATCACAAGAAGTAGAAGTTCTAAAATGTGCTTTATAGACCGACTTTTGACGGGAACTGAAGCTCCTTTAGGATCCCAAGGCCAAGTTCAAGAGTCCTCCACGTCCGGGAACAAAACCAATACAGGTAATATATCATTTATGTAGAAAGGTATCTTGTCCTACTACAACAAGTTCTACCACGGCAAGATTTGTCCGGTGAGGGAGGGTGACGGGGTAGTGACGGAGGGGTGTCTTCTGCTCGCTCTAGTGCTTGTAGTTGACATCGGTGGTCCAACGAACTATTTAGAATTTAGAATTTAGAATTTTTTTATTTCTTGTAGTACCATTGAAGATTATGAATAGATCGATTCATATCTGGATGTATCTACACACATTTTGTTGGAGATATGCCCAAGAGGCAATAATAAAGTGGTTATTATATATCTTTGTGTTGATGATAAATGTTTATATGCCATGCTATAATTGTATTAACCGAAACATTGATACATGTGTGTCATGTAAACAACAAGGAGTCCCTAGTAAAGCCTCTTGTATAACTAGCTTGTTGATTGATAGATGATCATAGTTTCATGATCATGAACATTGGATGTTATTAATAACAAGGTTATATCATTATGTGAATGATGTAATGGACACACCCAATTAAGCGTAGCATAAGATCACGTCATTAAGTTATTTGCTATAAGCTTTCGATGCATAGTTACCTAGTCCTTCGACCATGAGATCATGTAAATCACTTATACCGGAAGGGTACTTTGATTACATCAAACGCCACTGCGTAAATGGGTGGTTATAAAGGTGGGATTAAGTATTCGGAAAGTATGAGTTGAGGCATATGGATCAACAGTGGGATTTGTCCATTCCGATGACGGATAGATATACTCTGGGCCCTCTCGGTGGAATGTCGTCTAAATTAGCTTGCAAGCATATGAAAGGTTCATAAGAGACCACATACCACGCTACGAGTAAAGAGTACTTGTCATGAGACGAGGTTGAACAAGGTATAGAGATACCTATGATCAAACCTCGGACAAGTAAAATATCGCGTGACAAAGGGAATCAGTATCGTATGTAAATGGTTCATTCGATCACTAAGTCATCGTTGAATATGTGGGAGCCATTATGGATCTCTAGATCCCGCTATTGGTTATTGGTCGGAGAGAAGTCTCAACCATGTCTGCGTAGTTCGCGAACCGTAGGGTGACACACTTAAGGTTTGATGTCGTTTAAGTAGATATGGAATATGGAATGGAGTTCGAAGCTTTGTTCGGAGTCTCGGATGGGATCCAGGACATCACGAGGAGTTCCGGAATGGTCCGGAGAATAATATTCATATATAGGAAGTCATTTTATAAGTTTGAAAATGATCCGGTGCATTTATGGAAGGTTCTAGAAAAGTCCGGAAGAAATCACTATGGAAGGTGGAGTCCCGGAGGGACTCCACTAGCATGGCCGGCCAACCCTAAGGGGGAGGAGTCCCAGGTGGACTCCACCTAAGGTGGCCGGCCACCCCACCTCAAGGAAAGGTGGGAGTCCCACCTTGAGTAGGACTCCCTCCTTGAGTAGGTTTCCCAACTTTGGGAAGTTTTGGTGTTGGGGTCTTATTCGAAGACTTGGACTACAACTCTTGGGGCTTCTACCTATATAACGAGGAGCAAGGGGAGGAGGCCGGACACACCAAGCCCTAGTTGGCCGCACCCCCTTGAGGCCGGCGCCCCAAACCCTAGCCTCTCCCCAAACCCTAGCGCCCTCCTACACATACAACTCCCGCAGCGCATAGGCGAAGCCCTGTCGGAGTTCTCCACCACCACCGTCACCACGCCGTCGTGCTGTCGGGATTCCGAGGAGGATCTACTACTTCCGCTGCCCACTGGAACGGGGAGGAGGACGTCGTCTTCATCAACACCGTACGTGTGACCGAGTACGGAGGTGCTGCCCGATTGTGGCACCGTCAAGATCTTCTACGCGCTTTTGAAAGCGGCAAGTGATCATCTTCTGCAACAACGAGATCTAATCTCGTAGGCTTTGGAAATCTTCAAGGGTTAGTCTCGTCATCCCCTCGTTGCTACCGTCTTCTAGATTAGATCTTGGCTTGTGTTTTCGTTCTTGCGGTAGGAATTTTTTTGTTTTTTATGCTACGAATCCCTTCAGTGGTATCAGAGCCGTGTCTATGCATAGATTGGTTGCACGAGTAGAACACAATTGTTTTGTGGGCGTTGATGCTTTGTTGTCTTTAGTTCGAGTACTTTGCATCTTTGTGGCATAGTGGGATGAAGCGGCTCGGGCTAACTTTACATGACCGCGTTCATGAGATTTGCTCCACGCTCGACATGCAACCTGTATTGCATAAGTGGCTTTGCGGGTGTCTGTCTCTCCTACTATAGTGAAGATCCAATTTACTCTTTCTATTGACAACACTAGTATCACCGTTGTGGTTCATGTTCGTAGGTAGATTGGATCTTACTCGAAAACCCTAAACCACGTAAAATATGCAAACCAAATTAGAGACGTCTAACTTGTTTTTGCAGTGGTTTGGTGATGTGATATGGCTATAATGTGATGATGAATATGTATGAGATGATCATTATTGTATTGTGGCAACCGGCAGGAGCCTTATGGTTGTCTTTAAATTTCATGTTGAGTAGTATTTCAAAGAAGTTGTAATAGTTGCTACATGGGAGAACAATCATGAAGACGACGCCATTGACCTTGACGCTACGCCGACGATGATGGAGATCATGCCCGTTGATGATAGAGATCATGTCCGTGCTTTAGAGATGAAGATCAAAGGCGCAAAGAGAAAAGGGCCATATCATATCACATATGAATTGCATGTGATGTTAATCCTTTTATGCATCTTATTTTGCTTAGATCGCGACGGTAGCATTATAAGATGATCCCTCTCACTAAATATCAAGATAATAAAGTGTTCATCCTTAGTAACACCATTGCTAAGACTTGTCGTTTCGAAGCATCACGTGATGATCGGGTGTGATAGATTCAACATGTGCATACAACGGGTGCAAGCCAGATTTGCACACGCGGATACTAAGGTTGCCTTGACGAGCCTAGCATGTACAGACATGGTCTCGGAACACGGGATACCGAAAGGTAGAGCATGAATCATATGATTGATATGATGAACAATTTGAGTGTTCGCCATTGAAGTTACATCTTGTCTCGTGATGACCGGACTTGGTGTAATGGATTTGGTTCGTGTGATCACTAAGACAATGCGAGGGATATTGTTTTGAGTGGGAGTTCACCTAGTTTTTAATTTTGTTGAATTAAAATTTGAACTCAATTTGTCATAAACTTAGTCTAAACTATTGCAAATATATGTTGTAGATTATGGCGTCCCCATCAATCAATTTTAACCAGTTCCTAGAGAAAGAAAAGCTTAAGAGCAATGGTAGCAACTTCACCGACTGGTTCCGTCATGGGAGGATTTTCCTCGCTGGTGGAAACCTGCAATATGTGCTCGATGCACCGCTAGGTGCCCCACCTACAGAAACTGAATCCGATGAAGTAAAGAATGTTTACGAGACTCGGAAAACTCGGTACTCTCAAGTTCAGTGTGCCATCCTATGCAGTCTGGAAGCCGATCTTCAAAAATGTTTTGAGCACCACGATCCGCATGAGTTGGTCAATGAGCTAAAAGCTATCTTTGAAACTCATGCGGCTGTGGAATGCTATGAAGAATCGAAACACTTCTTCAGTTGCATGATGGAAGAGGGCAGCTCCGTTAGTGAGCACATGCTCGCCATGACCAGGCATGCGAAGAAACTCTATGACTTGGGAATAGTGAGTCCTAACAAACTGGGGATTAATCGTGTCCTTCAATCACTGCCACCTAGTTACAAGAACTTTGTGATGAACTACAATATGCAGAACATGAACAAGGAGTTACCTGAACTCTTCTCCATGCTAAAATCTGCTGAGATTGAGATACAGAAAGAGCACCAAGTGTTGATGGTCAACAAGACCACCAGTTTCAAGAAACAAGGAAAACCTAAGAAGGGCAACTTCAAGAAGGGTGGCAAGAAAGCTGCCGCGCCTCCTGAGAAGCCTAAAGGTGGCCCTAAACCTGATCTGAGTGCTATTACTGCAATGGGAAGGGGCACTGGAAACGTAATTGCCCCAAATATTTGGCTGATCTGAAGAGCGGCCTTGTCAAGAAGAAGAAAGGTATATATGATATACATGTTATAGATGTTTATCTTACTGGTTCTCGTACTAGTGCCTGGGTATTTGATACTGGTTCGGTTGCTCACATTTGTAACTCGAAACAGGAACTACGGAATAGACGAAGCCTATCGAGGGATGAAGTGACGATGTGCGTTGGAAATGGATCCAAGGTCGATGTGATCGCTGTCGGCACGCTCCCTCTACATCTACCTTCGGGATTAGTTTTAAACCTCAATAATTGTTATTTAGTGCCTGCGTTGAGCATGAACATTATATCTGGATCTTGTTTAATGCAAGACGGTTATTCATTCAAGTCTGATAATAATGGTTGTTCTATTTTTATGAATAATATCTTTTATGGTCAACCGCCTGAGAAGAATGGTTTATTTCTATTAAATCTCGATAGTAGTATACACATGTTCATAACATTGATGCTAAGCGAATTAAATTGAATGATAATTGTACTTATATGTGGCACTGCCGTCTTGGTCATATTGGAGTGAAACGCATGAAGAAACTCCATTTCGATGGACTACTTGAGTAACTTGATAGATGCGAAGCATGTCTAATGGGAAAAATGACTAAGACTCCATTCTCTGGTATTATGGAGCGAGCTACAGACTTATTGGAAATCATACATACCGATGTGTGCGGACCAATGAGTATAGCCTCGCGCGGTGGTTATCGTTACGTTCTAACATTCACAGATGATCTGAGTAGATATGGGTATATCTATTTCATGAAACATAAATCCAAAACTTTTCAGAAGTTTAAGGAATTCCAAAGTGAAGTAGAAAATCAACGTAACAAGAAGATCAAGTTTCTGCGTTCTGATCACGGAGGCGAATATCTGAGTTATGAGTTTGGCATGCATTTAAAGAAATGCGGAATACTTTCACAATTGACACCGCCGGGAACACCATAGCGTAATGGTGTGTCCGAACGTCGTAATCAAGCTCTCTTAGATATGGTTTGTTCTATGATGTCTCTTACTGATTTGCCATTATCATTTTGGGGTTATGCATTAGAGACATCTGCATTCACTTTAAATAGGGCACCATCTAAATCCGTTGAAACGACACCGTATGAATTATGGTTTAATAAGAAACCTAAGTTGTCGTTCCTTAAAGTTTCGGGTTGCAAAGCCTATGTAAAAAAGTTACAACCGGACAAGCTAGAACCCAAAGCGGAGAAATGCGTCTTCATAGGATACCCTAAGGAAACTATTGGGTATACTTTCTATCACAGATCCGAAGGCAAAATGTTTGTTGCTAAGAACGGAACCTTTCTTGAGAAAGAATTTCTCACTAAAGAAGTGACTGGAAGAAAAGTAGAACTCGACGAGGTTAATGAACCTTCTCTCGTTGATCAAAGTAGCACAGTATCGGAAGATGTTCCTATACCGCCTGCACCGGTAACAGAGGAAGCTAATGATAATGATCATGAAACTTCAAGCGAGATATCTACTGAACCTCGCAGATCGACAAGGGAACGTGCCACTCCTGACTGGTATGATCCTTGTATAAATGTCATGATTGTGGACAACAATGATGAGGACCCTGCGACGTATGAAGAAGCGATGATGAGCCGAGATTCCAACAAATGGCAAGAAGCCATGAAATCCGAAATGGGATCCATGTATGATAACAAAGTGTGGACTTTGGTAGACTTACCTGATAGCCGCAAGACTGTCGAGAATAAATGGATCTTCAAGAGAAAAACATATGCTGATGGTAATGTTACTGTCTATAAAGCTCTACTTGTCGCAAAAGGTTTCCGACAAATTCAAGGTGTTGACTACGATGAGACTTTATCACCTGTAGCGAAGCTAAAGTCTGTGAGGATTTTGTTAGCAATAGCTGCATTTTTCGATTATGAGATTTGGCAGATGGATGTCAAAACGGAGTTCCTTAATGGTGACATTGAGGAAGAGTTGTATATGGTACAACCCAAAGGTTTTGTCGATCCTAAAAATGCTGACAAGGTATGCAAACTTCAGCGTTCAATTTATGGACTGAAGCAAGCATCCAGGAGTTGGAACCGACGCTTTGATAAGGTGATCAAAGACTTCGGGTTTATACAGTGCCATGGAGAGGCCTGTATTTACAAGAAAGTGAGTGGGAGCTCTGTAGCATTCCTGATATTATATGTAGATGACATATTATTGATTGGGAATGATATAGAACTATTAAGCAGTATAAAAGGTTATTTGAATAAGTGTTTTTCAATGAAAGATCTTGGTGAAGCAGCATACATTTTAGGCATCAAGATTTATAGAGATAGATCAAGACGCCTATTAGGGCTATCACAGAGTACATACCTGGAAAAGATTCTAAAGAAGTTTAGAATGGATGAAAGAAATAAAGGATCTTACCTATGTTGCCAGGTAAGGTCTTGAGTAAAACTCAAGGTCCGGCTATGGCACAACAAGAGAGAGGATGAGTCAGATCCCCTATGCCTCGGCAGTAGGCTCTATCATGTATGCCATGCTGTGTACTAGACCGGATATAGCACATGCAGTTAGTTTGACTAGCAGATATCAAAGTGATCTAGGAATAGAACAATGGACAGCGGTCAAGAATATCCTGAAGTACTTGAAAAGAACTAAGGATATGTTTCTTTGTTATGGCAGTGACCAAGAGCTCGTTGTAACCAGTTACACCGATGCAAGTTGGAACACTGATCCTGATGACTCTAAGTCTCAGTCTGGTTACGTGTTTATATTGAATGGTGCTGCAGTAAGCTGGTGCAGCTCGAAGCAGTGCACGGTGGCGAAGTCTTCAACAGAATCGGAATACATAGCGGCTTCAGAGGCTTCATCGGAAGCGGTATGGATGAAGAGGTTCATTGTTGAGCTTGGTGTGGTTCCTAGTGCATTGGACCCACTAGTCATCTATTGTGATAACATGGGTGCCATCGCCAATGCACAAGAACCAAGGTCACACAAGAAGCTGAAGCATATCAAGCTGCATTTTCATTCGATTCGCGAGTACATCGAAGATGGAGAAGTAAAGATTTGCAAAGTACACACTAATCTGAATGTAGCAGATCCGTTGACTAAAGCTCTCCCTAGGGCAAAGCATGACCAACACCAAAATGCCATGGGCGTTAGGTACGTTACAATGTAATCTAGATTATTGACTCTAGTGCAAGTGGGAGACTGTTGGAGATATGCCCAAGAGGCAATAATAAAGTGGTTATTATATATCTTTGTGTTTATGATAAATGTTTATATACCATGCTATAATTGTATTAACCGAAACATTGATACATGTGTGTTATGTAAACAACAAGGAGTCCCTAGTAAAGCCTCTTGTATAACTAGCTTGTTGATTAATAGATGATCATAGTTTCATGATCATGAACATTGGATGTGATTAATAACAAGGTTATATCATTATGTGAATGATGTAATGGACACACCCAATTAAGCGTAGCATAAGATCATGTCATTAAGTTATTTGCTATAAGCTTTCGCTACATAGTTACCTAGTCCTTCGACCATGAGATCATGTAAATCACTTATACCGGAAGGGTACTTTGATTACATCAAACGCCACTGCGTAAATGGGTGGTTATAAAGGTGGGATTAAGTATTCGGAAAGTATGAGTTGAGGCATATGGATCAACGATGGGATTTGTCCATCCCGATGACGGATAGATATACTCTGGGCCCTCTCGGTGGAATGTCGTCTAAATTAGCTTGCAAGCATATGAAAGGTTCATAAGAGACCACATACCACGCTACGAGTAAAGAGTACTTGTCATGAGACGAGGTTGAACAAGGTATAGAGATACCGATGATCAAACCTCGGACAAGTAAAATATCGCGTGACAAAGGGAATCGGTATCATATGTAAATGGTTCATTCGATCACTAAGTCATCGTTGAATATGTGGGAGCCATTATGGATTTCCAGATCCCGCTATTGGTTATTGGTCGGAGAGAATTCTCAACCATGTCTGCGTAGTCCGCGAACCGTAGGGTGACACACTTAAGGTTTGATGTCGTTTAAGTAGATATGGAATATGGAATGGAGTTCGAAGCTTTGTTCGGAGTCTCGGATGGGATCCAGGACATCACGAGGAGTTTCGGAATGATCCGGAGAGTAAGATTCATATATAGGAAGTCATTTTATAAGTTTGAAAATGATCCGGTGCATTTATGGAAGGTTCTAGAAAAGTCCGGAAGAAATCACTATGGAAGGTGGAGTCCCGGAGGGACTCCACTAGCATGGCCGGCCAACCCTAAGGGGAGGAGTCCCAGGTGGACTCCACCTAAGGTGGCCGACCACCCCACCTCAAGGAAAGGTGGGAGTCCCACCTTGAGTAGGACTCCCTCCTTGAGTAGGTTTCCCACCTTTGGGAAGTTTTGGTGTTGGGGTCTTATTCGAAGACTTGGACTACAACTCTTGGGGCTTCCACCTATATAACGAGGAGCAAGGGGAGGGGGCCGGACACACCAAGCCCTAGTTGGCCGCACCCCCTTGAGGCCGGCGCCCCAAACCCTAGCCTCTCCCCAAACCCTAGCGCCCCTCCTCCACATACAACTCCCGCAGCGCATAGGCGAAGCCCTGTCGGAGTTCTCCACCACCACCGTCACCACGCCGTCGTGCTGCCGGGATTCCGAGGAGGATCTACTACTTCCGCTGCCCGCTCGAACGGGGAGGAGGACGTCGTCTTCATCAATACCGTACGTGTGACCGAGTACGGAGGTGCTGCCCGATTGTGGCACCGTCAAGATCTTCTACGCTTTTTTGAAAGCGGCAAGTGATCATCTTCTGCAACAACGAGATCTAATCTCGTAGGCTTTGGAAATCTTCAAGGGTTAGTCTCGTCATCCCCTCGTTGCCACCGTCTTCTAGATTAGATCTTGGCTTGTGTTTTCGTTCTAGCGGTAGGAAATTTTTTTTCTATGGTACGAATCCCTTCACATTTTATGCAGATACGTCTGAATCTGCGATAAGAATTATGTATGGGAGGGAGTAGATGCTTGCCTGAATGGTGGCTCATGCATTATCCCGATCGGTGGAGCATGCATGTTATCATGATTCCTTCGTTTCGTGCTATGCGCAACCATCCTAAAGCGGGAGGGGATCAGAGGAGCCAACATGAATAGAGCGCCTGGCTGCCAGAGATGGCGACGTGCATGGTTAAGTGCTCGGCATGCATTGGGCAGGCGTAGCCAAAATAGCTTGGGGTTGGCGGTGGCAGTGGCTTTTGGACACAGAGCAGGTGGGAAGGTGAGCAATGTAGGCACGTTGTGGCACTGCAGAGAGAGGAGCGGCTACAGAGTCGACTCTTTTTCTCTATTTCTTGTTTTTATTATGGAGATATCCTTAGTCGACTCGTGCAGTAGTGATTCCCTTAGTTTGATCAAAATATCTAACAAGAGGAAGGCCTTATCAAATATCTAAATTGATTTTATAGGATATACAAAAAAAAGCTATGCTCGAAAGCGGAGAGCTCAGCTTTAAATTAATAGGGCCCCGCAAAAACAAAATGATGCGCAAACAACTAAAAAAATAGCATACCCAAACAATACATTATTTATTAATTATTATTTATACTATTCTCATTCTACTGGTACATGCTACGCCAAAGGAGTTATGCTATATGCTACGCCAAACATGATCTATTGCTCCACAAGAATCACGTGGCAGACCATGGATCTGACAATGCTTCATTGGTTCGGTTCCTATTTTCTCCATGTTACAAATCCTTATATTGATTGTTTCCATATGTTGGAACTAGGTGGAGTGGGACGACATTAAGTTAGAATTTAGGGGATTTAAGATAAAAACGATTTGGTGAGCAAGATGTCTTTCCAAAGCAAACAAGGTACCATCCAAGATGGAAAAAAGATTGAATCTACTGTGTTTCCATTAACAGTAGATGTTAACTTGTCGAATCTGTTATAATTTCTACTTTGGTTATTTCTTCGGTTGCGAACTTAGTGGTCTAATTAGTTTATCATATTTGGTGTACATATGTATTTTTGCGGGTGATATATTAATATATTGATTTGTTTTATTGTTCTACCAAGTGATATTTCTAGTGAGAATCCATTTTGTTTTGTATACAGCTCCATATGGAACATTTATTTTATATAAAATGTGAACAACAAATCATTGTCTCTGATGCAGCAACGCTAAGCAAGATCATCATCATACTTACACATGAAAAAAGTCGGTACCGTTCCGAGAAGTTGGATGTATTATGCCAGTATGGTCAAATAAGTTGTGCGAGGGCGCATGGTCTACGGGATCTGTGGGAGCGAGTTAACAAGTCCCAATGAACGTCAGAAATGAAAAGTACTCCATATTTATCTTCTAGCTCCCGATGTCAGCTAATCCCACGAAACTAGCTGCCACTATTTTTTCGTCGGGCTTCCAAAGGTCATGTTCAAAAATATGGTTGTGAAATTGTGTTATCTCTTCCTTTCTCTCTCTTTGCATACTCCTATTATTGGGCGATAGCCTTACATTCGTTGTATGCTGCCTTTTATACCATAGTGGATGCAACCCCACATGCATGCTTATTGGATGAATGCAAATTATTGTTGTCTCGTGGCTAATGGCAGGGAGGGTGTAATTTCGTTAAAGGTCAACTTTAATCACGTTGGGAAGCTTTAGCGATTGAGTTTATCACTCAGAGTTACTAAATCTTACAGGCTGCTTTGCACACACTACCAGTCTACCAAGATATGATATTATAGTTCTAGAAAAAATGATTATGAAACTGACACTTGGGAAAATCAGCAGACTACCGCCGTGTGTGATTATTTGGTGTGTCCACGACACAAGCTCTCTGCAAAGTTTATTCACTTGGTAGAATTCCTTTGGATTGCCCGTAATATTGACGCTCCTAACTTCCTAGAAGGGTAGGGAACACAACTCTCTGGTGCTGGATAAAGTTTTGCTGGTAAAATATGCAGGGTGTGCGAGCGATCGGGTGATGTGCAACGGGAAGTTCTGATTGATCTTGTTGAATGAATTATTCTTGTCCGAACATGAAAAAAACTCTTTGTTTAGTTCCCTACATCTCCCAAGCCCACGAAATGCACGAACTCCTGATAGTTTAGCCTCACGTTTGAAGAACATGTTCAAAGAAATGGTAGTGATTTGTTTGATCTTTTCCTTTCTCTCTTTTCCAGTTTGCGAACCTTACTGTTAGCTGAGAGCTTTTTGTTCGTTGTATCCTTCTTTCTATATCATGGTGAGAACATGTACATGTTTTATTGGACGAAGACTATTTATTATTTTTGTGGTGACCATTGGCAGGGATCATGTGATTTCATTCAAGTTCAATGTAATCCTCTTGTGTACACCTAGCTCTAGTGTTTTGAAGCATCCATGTTCTAACCACCTTATAGTAAAAGAAAGAAACAAAAGAAAAAAATCCTAGACAAAGCCTTCAAATATGAATCACCGCGTGTCCAACATAAGTCGATCTCGAGATTTTCATCTCCAAGGCTGAGCTTAAAGCCACCACCTTCAACAAGAGCGAGCGGCATTGTCAGATCAATGTATCCACCGGAGTGTAGAAGTTCACCATTGATGTTGCAACTACCATCATCAATCGTCTGAGTAACAACTCCTCGCTAGCCAGATACCGTTGATGAGAAAAAAAGGTCGTTGACATCCCATACGAACTACGTGCCTCTAGCAATCTCCGCACTTCCTTCGATCGAGCAGCAACAACCATGGCTTGATGTCGCCGAAAAAGATGTCATACGCAACACCTTCCAGGAACAGACATGACTTGACGCCTTCTCATGAGATGTCATGCATGGAAACTGCCGGCTAGACATACTTGACAACTCATTCATGCATACTACTTGTTGAGTTGGATCAAACACGGTCTCAACGGGGGGGGGGGGGGGGGCGTCCATACCGTTTCCGGCCTCAAAACTCCGCGGTCCGAGAAGAGGGTGTCACATACAACAACCGACCTCGACATCCAGAGTTGAAGGTTACTAACAAAATGAAAATTCATCCGCCAAATCATACACATGGCAACGGTATTCGTCACTGTTGAAGATCTAGGGCTGCCGCTGCAGTTTCCAAACACCTGCGCCGCCATTAGAAGACATCACAGAGAACAGAATGCAGCCAGATCCGCTGCCACTTGACCGGCTGTAGGCTACCACGTGCCACGCAGCAGCAGCCTCTGGCAAATAATATGTATGAGTATGTTTAATTCTCTGTTTTTAGAATCAAATATTTTCTATATTTATTTCTACATAAAACCGACATTGTGGATGTAGCAAGATTACAATCCCCGTCCAAAAAGATCTGCCCCTGATCATAATCTTGGAAGAATTCAAATACAAGAGAGAGGATGCCAGGTCCACACGAAGTTGACCTTGAAATTGTTGTATTTGTGCCTCATATGCTCCAACCCCGACAACCATGCGTACTGGATGATTTTCTAGTGCAACAGTTTCAACATCTCGGCAAACTCCTTGAGGTTGGCCACTATGTAGCTAGCTGCGTTCATGGTTGTGGCCCCATAGATTGTGGTCAAACGGCCTCACCTTCATCCACGTGATGAATATGGCCGCTGCCACAATGGACGGCCGCCGAAACCGATGGCCATCGCTTCTCAGTAAAATTTAGCTTCCACTAATCAAGTTAAATATATCAAGTCCAATTATATATATTATTTGACAAAAGATTTGCCTGTTTGCAAACACAGTAGAATATAATCAGATGGCAGAACAACAAGTTCTACTGAGAAACCTCGCACTATGAGCAGCTATCGCAACAAAATTATCTGCCTTACAAAGCATGATCAACTACACCGATAATTGGAAGAGCATGGACATGGCAATGCTTCTAGCTTGTATTCTAACCTGTGATCAATGAGCAATTTTATTTCATTTCCTATTTTCTCCATATTACAAATCCTGATTTTGATTGGTCCAGTTTATTGAAGCCATAGTAGAGTGGGGTAAGATTGCATAAGAATTGAGGGCATCTATGAGAAGACGTACTATAAACATGATTTTGTAGCCAAATGGCTTACCAAAGCAATGCATGATATCAAGGAAGATGAAAAGAAGAATTAAATATATTTGCATTTTCATGTCGTAATAACTGTTAACTCACTTGGGTTTCTCAAATCCTATAACAAGTGTGATGCAAACTTTATCTTCTCTTTTGCTTATTTCATCCGTCTCCAATTTATTGGCATTCTTTTTTGCAAATAGCAAATTTAATGATCAAATAATTTTACTTAGTGACCAAAGATATTGTGGAAGCCGTGTCTTGCAATGTTCTAAATATTTGTTCCGCCAAGTGATTTTTCTAGTGAAGATATATTTTTGTATGTGACCCAATTAAGGTGTAGTTGAGCCATGGTCAAACAGAGAAAATTCAGCACAGTGGGGAAATCTAAGGCGACAACTCCAAGCAATGACATACATGCGTAGGGGAAACAGATCTCCGCGGATGATCCCTTGGAAAATGTTTCACGGCGTGTTTAACTAATTTTATATGATCGATCCGAAGGTTAATTCAACAATTATTATTAGAGCAAGGTCAAAGATTTAAATTCACTCTTGTCCCAGTGAGGATATCCATCTAGTGACACGAAGGAGATGACAAGGAGTTGTCGTTGGCAATGATGCGGAGGTGGATAATCATTGATGGGAGAAGTGGTGCCGAGGTACGTGTCAGGAGTCTTGCCAAGGTCGTCAACCTGGGAGTTGGATGAGTCAAGGAGTCAAAGTGCGCATTTTTGCATGTTCACTAAAATCAATCCTTGTGTCTAAGTGATCGTTTATGTGACAATTCGTTGTAGATGAAGCACATAACGTCGGAGAGTGTTGTCTCGTACGGGGTGTCATCGAGTGTAACATCCCAAGTTTCAACAATAATAAAATCAAGAGAGAGTTTCAATTACTCAAAATTAGCAACAAACAAAAACTTTTTATATGCATATAGTGCCACATATAGTTTCATGCATTTGAGTGAATTTCTTTTGTGCAATTGCCATGATGAGTATTAGTATGATGATCTATTGCTATTAAACCCTAAACCAAGATCATCAAACCCTAATTTGAGAAGAAAAGAAGAAAATGAGAAAAAATCTATTTCTCTCTTACATACACATTATGCCAAATTGCAAATCTTCACCCTAGGCCATAATTGCTTGCTCTCTTGCTTGTAGAATACTTAAATATGATAAACTAACACAATTGCATCATTGAAACAAGAATCAAACCAAAGGAAATCTCAAAATCTTCACACATATGATAATGGTCATATGTCACCAAAATATTTTCTTCACTACTTTACCCCTCTGGTTTTCTTTATTCCTAAACTAAACTTGGTCAACCAAAGCCATGTCATCAAAGACCATGTCAAGTTGAGTAACTTTCATGTTGACCACCATTGCCAGAGTTGACTAGGTTGACCAGTATGAATGTGACAAGTAGTGATGTTGAAACAAAGAGAAGATCATCTCACTTTTGCCATTTTGCAAATCAACTCCAAAATGAACCCCACCACCACCAAACTAACCTATAATTAATATGTTTGAGTTCCACCAAAAATAATTTCGAAATTCAAATTCAAGGTTCATGCGGCCATTTGATCGAACACTTGGCAGGCATAGTTTCTGAATTGTAACACAGCCTTTTGTCCAGTGGTTTCTTGCCTAAACCACTTTCTAATCTTGATCATTGTTGCTCTCTGAGCCTCCCTGCATCAAACCATGTCCTTGCCTCGTCGTTTAAAGTGGAGAAGAACACTAAACTAAGCCATGTCATGCACACCCGGCCACCTTTGGCATCCCTCTCTCTGGCCTCCCTCTCAACTCTTCTCCTTGTCCTAGAGCATCTCTGCAGCACAAGGATCATGCCAGTACATTGCACTCGATCGCCAACGCACGGCATTGGCCAGAACTAGCTCGCCCAAAACCTTGCCAGTACACGCCGTGCACGCGGTCACCGCGCTCTGGAACGCGCCAGTATGTCGCGCGCTCGAGCGACGTCATCCTCCCCCTGCATCCCTACCACTACGTCGAGCATCTACTCCATGCCCTCTACCACCTAGCCACACTCGAGCGACTGCGGAGGCCTCGTCACCGTCGTCCTCGCCGGCGAAGTACCGCGGGTACCGAAATGATCACCGCACGCGCCCGAACGATTCCGTTGTCCTCTCGCTGCGCTCTCTGCACCTTGAGCATCGCCAGGACACGGCCTATCACTAGCCGTCCTCTACTTGCCCTTTGGATCGCCACAAGAGCCACGCCATGGCCGCTCCTCCACAGCACACTCGGCCACCTCCCGCACGCTATAAATAGAGACGATCGGCTCCTCCTCTCTTCACACAACTCACTCCCCTCTCCTCACTGAGCAATCTCCCCCAACCAATTTCACCTCTCACCGCCGGAGCTGCTCGAATCGCGAGCTCGAAGCCGCCGGAGCCCGCGGAAGCTCTGCATCGACTGGAGCCTCGCCAAGCTCCGCCGCTGCACCAGACGCTTCCCCATCTACTTCCACTTCACCGAGCAGCTTGCCCTTCCCCTCCGACGGCCTGGTACCCCCTCCGACCCCCTAGGTCCGCCACCAGTACGCCCGTCGCTCGTCGGAGACGATGACGCTCACCCGCCGTTGATCTCTGTTCTAATCCAACGCCTCTCAGCGCGCGTACCGCTTCGGCGTTTAATTAGTCGCTGACGGGTGGCCCCCACCTCGTTAGGCGGCCCACTCGCACGGTGCGTTGCTGGGCCGTAACGCTTCGTTTAAATTTTGGGCCTGTAGGCTTTTCCCGCGCGGCCCAGTTAGTTCAAATGTCGTTTAATTAGTTTAATTGCAAATGCTTACTGATGCCAAATTCAAATTTGAATATTTTGAAATCTACCAAACCAAATCTAGCAAACTTTATACCGTTGGAAAGCCAACGAAATTATCTATCAAATGAAACTGGTCCCATCTCCAATTTCGTAGTAGAATTTAAATGCTAAAAATAACAAGTCAGGGACTTTTGCAACTTGAAACTTAATTTAAAATTCAACCAAAATTGATCTTGAGTTGATTCCAACTCTCATAAATCACAAATGATGTCCTCTAATTGATTATGCAATAATATAGACATGTTATTTGTATGATCATGGACTAGATCAAAATAGTGGCTATGTAGCCATTACTAGTGCATTAAATTTTGGAATTCAAACTCAACAAATGGTATGAGAGCTACTCTCTCATTTAAATCTTGATCCTAAGTAATATAACCAGGGGGAATGAATTAGGCTAATGAACCTCTGATAATTATTACTTAGAGATTTTAATTCATTTTCATGATAGTATTAAACTATGTGAAGAGTAGCACCTCAATTAAATTATACTCACATATAATAGATATGGAATGTTGACTTTGGTCAACCTATATTCCATACCTGATTATTATATGAAGATATTAAATCTTAATTGATGTAATGAGAAGAAATTAATTTCTCTAAGGATCTAAATACCAAATTAAAGCAAATAAGAATAATGCGAGGAAATTATTTATCTCTTAAGTAAGAATCAATCAAGTAATCCACCATGCCATGTTTGATTGATGATAGGATTAGTGTGTGAACTCTTTTGAGTGTTTTTAGTTTAGTATGTGAGCTTGGTTTAGTATTTATACCTCGTATTCGTATATAGACGCTAGTAACGAGGAATATCAAGAGGAGGAAGCCTACTCCCAAGAAGAAGAGGAGAACTTCGATAACTACTCTGCTCAAGGCAAGCTAAAACTCTTGCTAACCACTATGATGCAAAGCTCTACAAGAGCAAGGCAACATCACCACTTTAGTTTTATGTATTACCTATCCCATGTTTTTACCTTGCAATTATTTTTGCTTATTTACTTCAAAGTACTTTTTGATTTATGATTCACTTTGTATAGAGTAGAACAAGATTCAAGGTTAGCTTAGAAACACTCAAAGCTAGGTAGCGCCCCTCATGAAATAGTTGCTAGTGCTAATCAAATAAAATTTGACTACTCTAGATGGGAACATGTGACTTTGAAATGAATTTGAAACCTTGAAGTGAATTTGAAACCTTGGAATGATGAGTCATTTCATTGAATGATTTTGAAGGTGAGTATGACCAAGAGAAGATGGTGATTTTTGATATAAAACTGATATGGGTTTGAATGCGATACCCTTCCAATTATACAAGTACCCCCACAATACCTGATTATGGGTAGGGCTTAACTAGAAACTTGTGTATTTTAGTATGGGTTCCCTCTAAACAAGCATCATAGGGGTTACGCCGAGGCTGCCTCCGTATAGGAGAAATGATGTGAATATGAGGTGAATGTACGACCCAAGCCCTGTGCAGTTCCCGGGTTAACAGTTGGTTTTCACCGGGAGGCCAAGCTCATGGGGAGAGGTGTCTATACTAGGACATATAAGTGAAAGGTTAAGGTTGATGATCCGCGTACTGAGTTACGATGATTCGAGGTTATCCTCGACGGATGTAATCAAAAGTTGTGGCACAAGAGTACAACCTCTGCAGAGTGTTAAACCTATTCGAATAGCCGTGTCCGCGGTTATGGACGGTTGGAAAGGCCATACTTTTTCCGTTATCAGAATTTTTGGTCTTAAAAAGGAATGATGAATTTGAAAGGTGATTTGATTGGGATCACCAATGATTTGTGGGAATGACACTAATGTTCCCACATGAGTTAGTCTAATAATAAGGTTTACTAAATATTTTACAAATAAACCTAGAGCTTAGTAACCCTTACTACACTTAATATGCTTTTACCTTAGTATTAGTTTGCGAGTACTTTAAAGTACTCATGGCTTTGCCCTGGCTATTCAAATGCCAGACTTTGAAGAGGAGCAACAGTATCAGGATGACGGACAACAGGACGTCTATGATAACTAGGATCGTTTTCTAACGTCAAGCGTTGCCTGTGGGATAGATAGTCCACTACTACTACGCTTCCGCTACTTATTTGTGATGTTGAACAATCTATTTGTGTAATATTGGATCATGTGATCCCTTGTTGTAAGATCATTATGTGTTGTAATAAATGATGATTCTGAACTACTTACTATTATGTCCCGCAAAAATAATCTTCCTGGGATTGCGATGTATGATGTAATAGGGCATCCGGACTTAAAAACCCGGGTGTTGACATCGAGGGCGAGGGCCGAGGGACGTGCAGAAGACAAGTGTCTCTCGGTTAGAAGATGCTCAAACATATGGTGGAATGAGGACGAGTAAAGGTGAGCCTCTTCAATAAGGACATGTCTCTACATAAGGTTGTGTTTTCGAAAGTGTCCACATGGTAGCTTGACTGGATATCTCAATCAAATGTTGAGGTTAGTCGACAAGTAAACCTGCAAAAAGTTAGGACCAAAGGAAATACGAGGAGATGTAAGTTCTTTTATGATGTATGATCGTAGGCATACATTACTTGTATTTATAAACATAACAATACATAGTTGGTAAGCATACAAACTATAAAAAAAGAGGATACAAGCGGTTGTACTACTATAAACTATTGTCGATGCAATTTCAAGAACACACATCCTCCGCCGTCGTCGGAGAACAAGAGCACCAATACTTGGTCCACATTTTAGCACCAAAGAAAATCCTAGCCACGAGGCATTAACAAGCTACAGCGCCGCCCCGCTCTTCAGGCAGCCGGATTCCTCACTGGCTTCTGCAAAATGCATCAGTCAAGACCGCCACAATCCAAGAGCAGCCCATCCCCGCCGCCATCCCACGACTTAGCGCAAAATTGAAGCCACTCCAACAACTTGGACTTCACAAGTCTCTCGTCGTTGATAACATGTCCATCGAGTAGGGACATGGATTGAGAAACCATAATTGCTAATAGCATCATTAACATCTGCCTCACCATGACACATAGGAACCATAGAAAACCTAGGGCTACAATCCAGACACAAACGAGAACAGAGCCTGCCCTCCCCCTCACGATGCCAGAACGGTGATCGGAGGGGAAGGGGAGCAACAGACTCATGGGCAAGAAAGTGACCTGGAACCGCTCTTGTGAGGACATGCAAGTTTAGATTATGGGAGATTGTAGAAAATAATATATACTTACCATTTTTCAAATGGAACATAATAAAGCACCGGGTCCGGATGGTTTTCCCTGCAGAGTTTTATTAAACTTTTTGGGAGACTATCAAGGAAGATCTTCTTGAGATGTTCAGTTTTCTTCATGTTGGACAACTAGAACTATTTCATCTAAATTTTGGTGAAGTAATCTTGTTAACAAAAGTTAATGAGGCAGAGAGGATCCAACAGTTTCGACCTATCTACCTATTAAATGTAAGTTTCAAGATTTTCACGAAAGTGGCTACTATTAGACTAAATATGGTGGAAGAGAGGATCCAACAGTTTCGACCTATCTACCTATGACACTGTACATTACTTCTAGACACGAAAAGGCTTGCGCCAAGGCGATCCTTTATCGCCAATGTTATTTCACATTGTGGCGAATATGCTAGCTATATTGATCGAACGTGCCAAGTCTGATGGTCAGATTGAAGGTGTGATACCACATCTGGTTGATGGTGATTTATCCATCCTTGAGTACGCTGACGATACGATTCTCTTTATGGACCATGATCTTGAAAAAGCTCGAAACCTAAAATTGATTTTGGCGGCCTTCAAGAAAATTTTGGGTTTAAAAATTAATTTCCATAAGAGCGAATTGTTTTATTTCTGCGATGTCCAGGATGAAGCAACTCTTTATGCGGATTGTTTGGTTGTGGACAAGGCCAATTTCCTATTCGGTATTTGGGGATTCCGATTCATTATCGAAGACTTACAAATACTGAATGGAAAATAGTTGAGGAAAACTAGAAAAGTGTCTGAGTAGTTGGAAAGGTAAATTATTATCCCTAGTGAGAAAAAAGAAATATCGACTAGTTAAATGGAGCATATTTTGTAGACTCAAAGACCAAGGGGGGCTTGAAGTTCATGATCTTCACGTCAAGAACTCATCTTTACTAGGTAAATGGTTGTTTAAACTCCTTACTGAGGATGGGCTTTGGCAAATTATGCTGAGAAGAAAGTATATCTCGGTTCGAAAGCGTTATCCCAAATGGTCTGGAAATCCGGGAATTCGCATTTCTGGGATGGGTTAATGGCATCGAAGAAATTCTTCTTTCTCCATAGTACTTTCTCCATTAATGATGAAACACAGATACGGTTTTGGGAGGATATTTGGTTGGGCACTGTCCCCCTATGTGAACAGTATCCGGCTTTGTATAGTATTGTCCGTCGCAAGAGTGATACCGTTGCTATAGTAATGACTACCTCACCTCCGGATGCGACTTTTAGATAGGATTTGTTGGGTTCACGACTAGTAGCATGGAACTCCTTACTTGTTCATTTGGAGGATATCCACCTATCAGACGCACCTGACAAATTTCGAAGGAATCTACATGAAAATGGCAAATTCTCGGTAGATTCCCTATACAAAGCAATTCTCCAATCAGATACACCAGTTGATAAAAACAAGAAAATTTGGAAGATGTGTATACCGTTAAAAAGTAATTTTTTTGGATGGTATCTTCGTCTTGGGATTATTCTCACCAAAGATAATCTTATTAAGCTAAATTGGAAAGGAAGTAGTCGATATATGTTCTGTCATCAAGACGAGACTATTAAACACTTGTTCTTCCAGTGTCATTTTGCTAGATCTATATGGTCGATCATCCAAGTAGCTTCCAGTCTTTATCCTCCGACTAGTGTTGCCAACGTCTTTAGCAATTGGCTTCATGGTAACGATTTAAGGTTTAGAAGACTTATTAGGATGGGTGCGCTTACAGTTCTCTGGGCGTTATGGCTATGTAGAATCGATAAAATCTTTAATGATAAAAATTATTCTATCTTGCAGGTTATTTACAGATGTACTGGTATTCTCCGTTTATGGTCGCCTCTTCAGCGAGTGGAGAACCGCGACCTCTTTAAGGAGGTCTGTACACGATTGGAGGTTACGGTGAGGAATACTTTTTCTCTATGAATAATAGTATTTGGATGAATTGACTCAATCACGATTCTGAGAAAAAAAATGCTTTGCATATTCACTTCTATAACCCAGGATGCGGCAAGCTAGATTACACTCCCACTCTAAAGAAATACTCCCGTTAATTATCTTGGCCGGATTATAATACAAACGAGAGGTGGCCAGGTTCCACACGTGGTTGAAACTGGAATTGCCGTATTTCTTCCTCTGTCGTATTCTTAAACCCTGACAACTTTGATCGACGCAGTGGCCAGGACCGGAGGACGCCGTAGTCTTGCAGGCTTGGCTCGGCGACGTACCAGATGAGTTCCAACATGAGCTCCAGGAAGCGCATGCCGTTGGGGCGCTCAGGTAGTGCAAGAGCGGCTTGAGAACCGTGACCTCTGCAGCGAGCAACATACCCCTCTTGCTGTTGCCGCCCTAGGAGTCCGGTGCACGGCTGGTTTCGGATGCCACTTCTTCATCCACTTTTGGTGGGTGGATTCCTTTGTGCTTGGAAGCGACGCGCACACCAGCAGCGGTGATAGATATGAACTCCCTCACCGGCACAACATGGTGCTGGAATGAGAAGCTCAACACGACGATGGAGAAGCAATAAGTCCCCCTTGAAGTGTGTGAACGGCTTAGGGTGTGTTTATTTGGGCTCCTTCCAGCTGGTTAAGCAGCTTCCAGGTTGTAGAAGCTGGAGCCCAAAGAAACGAAGTATTTTGGGCCGACTTCTTGCAGCCGCTGGTTGGAGCGCTCCAACAATACATGCGGGAAGCTACGTTTCCGGTGCTTCTTGCAGCCGCGTCCGGCTCCAAACTTGCGTTCTACTGGAATACCCTCCCACCAAACTACATACTACAAATTAAATGCCACGAAATGGTTCGTTCTATTTATTATTTTCTCCCACCGAGCGACGCGAACGAGCAGACATGGATTCACTTTCCCCGCCGTCATCCTCGATGAGCCGCCACCCGCTCGATCTCCATCGACCGGCGCTTCCGCCATCCTCTGGCGGGAGGAACGAGATCCACCGACCCCGTGCTCCGCTTCCTCCAATCGACGCAGGCTCCTCCAATCGACGCAGGCTCGCTCCCTCCAGCCACCCGCACCCCATCCCCCGACCACGACGCCCCCCCTATTGCTGGAGACGCCGCCCTGAGCTAGTTCGCCGCGCTCTGTCCTTCAAATTCGCTACTACGGCTTGATTCCCATCCCGTATATGCTATTTTTCTTTGACAATTTGGGAGTACGGGACAATCATTCGTGCTGTTAGGTGTTGTTGTTGCTGAGGGTTAGATTGGACCATGTTATGGCATTGACAACGCTCCAATGGCCGCTTGAGAGTATACCATGTAATACGGCCACTGGCATATTGTAATGGGTAGATAATAATATATTACTCCATGTGAGAAATGTGCACTTAAAGTTGCTGAGGGCTAGATTGGACATTTCAACACAGTTGGCGTGCAGCCACAACCGCATCAGTCGACCAAACAAACAAACATCAGACAACTCCAACCTTTCAGCTCCAGCTAGTAGCTACAGCTGATTCTAGCAGCTGCAGCCGCGGCAGCTGCCGCTGTGGAACTCCAGCCTAAACAAATACACCCTTACCTGTGAATTCCCGAGGCTTCCCAACCCCACGACCCTATGCTACTAACATTTTCACCTCATGTCCAATGATCAGGTTCAAAACATGGCAGTGAAATTCTTCTCCCTTCCAAGTTCCTTCATCTATTTTACATATTGCAAGACCTATTATGTGACAACAATCATGTCCATTGTATATATGCTGCTTTCTATATATGCCACACACATGGTGAATGCTCGCCATGTTTGGATGATGAAGGCTATTTATTAATTGTCTCGTGGCCGTTGGAAGGGAACATGTGGGCGGCCGAACATGTGTATAGATTTTTCGATAAAGGAAATATTAATATTAAAAGATATCAATTACACCCAGCCTCTGCAACAACGTAATACCCTGATGACAGTAAGGATGCACACAGCCAAAAAAGAGAAAAGAAAACTAAGAAATAAAAGTCCTGCTACAGCATTCCAGACCTAGCAACAGCAATACATCCACCACCATGACAACACGTGGAATACTGACTCTCCAAAAACGACGCCTCCAAGAAGGAAACGGTGCACCAGCGCCATCATCGCTCGACCAAAGGTCTTAGGTTTTCACCCTGAAAATAGTCCCCACTCTCAAAACAATGCCTCCAACAAGCACATTGCCAGACACAACCAGTTAAGACAAGAACTTGGGTTTTCACCCTGAAAGGTAGGACTCTGAACTTTACTTGTGCTGCCGCCCCCACTTTCATACCACTGTTGCGGAGCCGGAACGCCAAGCAAGTCCCTCAACATCGTGGAGACTTGAACCTCCCTTAGCTAGGCCCCAATTCGGCCTTCATGATATTACTTCTTCTGACTTCATCATGGAACAAAAAAATCACTTGATGTCAACACAGAATAGAGCTTCGCGCAGCTCCATCTGGAACCAAACGGTCGGAATAAAAACTTGGATGCGCGCGACCGAATACCACCTGATCCAGCAAACTCTAGGAAAAAGATGCACTGTTTCATTCGCCGGCGGAGCTTTCGAAACTCATCACTCGAGCCAGATCAAAGCAGACTGACCTGCAAGTGGGGCAACATTATGGTACCCTTTACTCTCTTTTGTGCAAAAAATTAACTAAACTGATGATGTTATCCAAAAATGTTAGTTCAATTTTTAATCAAATAGGGTAGAGGGTACCTTAATCTTGTCCCACTTGCATCTCTAAACATGTGGTTCCACTGAACGAAAATGACGAAACTGAACTAGTCTTAAGAACAACCGTTGTTAGGGGTCAATTTAATTATCTAGTAGTGAAGTGCTGGTGTTCGAGTTTATCAAGCTTCATTATTAGTCACTCTGGTTAGTAGTATGAGCTTATAAATCTTAGGCTCCTGATGAATCTCGTTTTCTGCCATTCCAACATACTACTCGGCGGGGAAATCCTTCATAACAGCCACTCGGACCATAGTAGATGGATCGATAATAAAATGATAATTTTTCTATTTCGTTATCTAGGTATACAAAGAAAAGTATTCACTATATTTATTTCTACATGAAACAAACATTGCAGTGCTGGAATACAGCAGGGTTACCCAAATGATTTCAAAATTACCCCTGAATATAATCATGGGAATATTCATATTCAAGGTAGAAGAGGTACGGTCGACACACAGTTAAAATTGGAACAGATGCATTCCTTCCTCATGTTCTCATGCATGTTCCAATGATGCTACGAGACTACGAGTCACTGATCGTTTTAGCGGGTTTTCTTTTCTTTTGTTGCTGTGTGCATCCTTAACATTTAGACTAGTTATTGAAATTATGTGAAGCTGTATCTTATTGGTATTATCTTGGTATTAATATAATCTATTTTGTCGGAAATTAAAGTGTTCACAAACCCTGACTGCGATGGGAATTTGGTGTTGCTTCGGATCAATCGTTTCAGCGCTTTGGTCCACCCTGTCGCGCGTTCGAGCTTGCTCCCCCATGGCTTGTCATCGCACGGCAAGAGTCGTCGGCTGCGGATGAGTACGGGATACGTCCAGCACCTCCACGGTGGACGGTCAGAACCGGAAGACGCCACAGTCCAGCGGGCTCAGCTCGGCGCCGTAGCTCGCAAGCTATGATGTAGCAGAGGCAGCATGGTAGGCTCCATGGATACCGAGCCGATCGGCTACTTTAGGCACGATTTGGAGTAATCGGTACCCAACAAAACTATTTCTAGTATTCTTAGAAACCTCGTTCTACATGTATTCATCGCAACACGGCAACAGGGTTATTGTAACTTGCCTTGAGAATCACGTGGTAGAGCATGGATCCGACAATGCTTTGTCACTTGCGTTCGCACTTATGCAACTTACATTTCCTGAATTTAATTGGTTTAATTAGTTGGAACTGTAAGTGAGTGGGATGAGATGGATTAGGTTAGAACTTAGGGTATCTCAGAGAAGATATATAAACAAGATTTGATGACCAAGATGTTCTGTGAAAGCAAGCAAAATATAATTCAAGATGAAATGAAAATATTAAATCTATTGTGTTTCCATGTGGCAGTAAGTTCGTCAAATCTGATAAAAGGTGAAACTTTAGGTATAAATTTAATTTCAGTTCTCTCTTCAGTTGAGAACTTGCTAGACTGACGTTTATGTATTTCGCGTGCAAATGTAATTATTTCATGATATATTTTTAACATATTGCCATGGCTTATCGTATTCTAGTGAATATACATATCGTTTTGTATATGCCTCAATTTTTTTGTTTAAAGTGAAAAACACCACAATTAAAGTCTCGCAAGTAGCAACGCCGAAAAAGGGTGTGAAATAGTACCTATATGCACAACTTTATAGTGCTTCGAGCTGATCCTGTGAAGACGGTGCAGGGACTTGCTAGGGACACATAATTTGTGTATCACATAAGCATATACCTAGTTGTGTCGTAATAGCCCCAAACTGCAAAGGCCCGTTGTCTCAATTTGCCTAGAGGGCTCGAAATAATTGTGGAAGCCTTGTTAGCGCCGGATAAAGATTTGCTGGCATCGGGTGAACATGGTCAAAGATGACACATGGCGGCATGCGAGCAACACGAGCCGCCGGATCGAGCCAGCAATTCAGCCTGAGCTTGGCGTCTTAATAAGACTCCACGACCATCAAACATCGAAACGACTTATCTTCTAGCTCCTGACATCTCCCAAACCCACGACCAAACTGGTACTGGTTTGCCCCACGATCTAAAGGTGTTCAAACTTCAAAATATGACAATGAAATCTTAATCTCTTCATTCCTCTACTTCCAGATTGGAAAGTCTATTGTTAGGTGATAGCTAAGCCTCCCATTCGTTCTATGATGTTTTTTATACCATGGTGGATGCAAATATGTACACCATGTTTTATTGGATGGTGGTTATTTATTGTTGTCTCGTGGATAACTGCAGAGAGCAAGTGATTCCGCTATAGGTTAGTTTATTATATTTTCATGAAGCTCTCGTGCTCGAGTTTATCACCAGACAGCTTTATCAGAAGTTTTCTTAGTACCTGATTAGACTTGTGTCATGTGTAATTATATTCCTCAGCTATGGAGTCAATAAAACATATGTTTTTAAACTGTTGCAGTACATGTGTCTGCAACACATTTGCCTCTTCAGAGTGTTGCAGCATCCCCTACCCACCAGACTCCCATTTTGGATATTATGAATAGTTTCAAGCAAGCGATATACCTTTTTCCACTTGAAATTATTAATCTTGTCTGCTTGGTTATTTGGAATCTCCACAATAACGTCATTAAAGGACATCGCTCCTAATTATCTCCATAGATGCAGGAGTCACTTTAAAGAACAGATGGCTTTGTTGTTGCATAAAGCAACAAGAAAGGCCTATTGAGGCACGAAGGGTTCGGTGCAGTAGTTTGCCTAATTGTGCTTGTAATTGTTATAGTCCATCTTCTGAACAAAAAATCTTAGATTTATTAAAATTTGGATGTATGCAGTATCTTCATATATCTAAATTTGGACAAATCTAAAACATCTTATTATGGACAGAGGTACTACACTAGTTTTGCAGTTTTTGTTTTAGGCCAACACGCTTCCTCTAGCTCCTTTCATTTCAACTGGGAAGATTCGGCACGGCGCACGCCGCGCCCGTGAATGAGAATCTAGGTTTCATTGATTCAAACTGATCTATTATAATTGTTTGATCTAATACGTATCCTTCTTAGTTAAGATGATAAACTTCTCTCTGATAAGCTATATATATATATATGCTAGAATTTATTATCTTGGTGGCAGAAATCCTACCTATTTCCCATTCCCACTTCACCTCAACTCAATGCCCCGGGTTTCTAAGAATAGTGTGTGTGCCGTGAAACCGTCAAAACTACTCTGTTTCTGCTTCAGGTTTAGTGTTGCAGCACAAGATTCAGTATATCGACCACGACACCGTGGAGAACTACTCTGATTCTTCTTCAAATCTGGTGACCACAACTAAAGAAACTTCTTTGATAGTCCTTCAGCCAGATATCGCAGCATTGGTAATGATTCTGGCATCAACATTTAAACAAACCGAAGAAACATGTGACAGCCAAAATAATCGCATGGCACGAGTGTCACTGTGACAAAGAACAAATAGTTTTATGTTAGATTTTCAGCAAGTGACGGGAACAGATGAGCTTCTTCTCGCTCAAAAGTGCCGGGTCTCAGGAGCAGAGATAACCCACCAATTCTTCCTGGAATGGCGAAGCTAGACCTGCCAGTACATCTGCAGAAGGCAAACAAATGAGAAGAAACAAAGAGTAGCAGGCAATCAAAACCTATAAATAAAGTACGCGACAGTGAACAAATTTGTAGAGCTGCTCGGCAATGACATTTGAAAACACATGCCCTTCTTATCTTGTATACATTGCAAAAAGGCACAAAAGCAATACGAAAGGGATCTTCTATGGTCATGCTAAAAGGAAATGAATACATATAGCTATTTCCAATGTATTTCTAAAACAGTTATGCAAAGTAGAAATATAGCTATTAACTTTGGAGAACCGTTTTGATGGATGCATAGCACGCAGGTGTGCACTAATTTTTCAAATAACCATTCCCTTAAATTTTAAGTAGCCGTTGTTGTTCAATCCAATAACTGTAACTGATGAAAAATGCAACGAACAGATCCGACAATCTCTTATATAACTCATCAAAACAGGCGACTATATCCCAAATATAAATAGAGAAGATTTCTAGAACTTATGGTAAGTTAACAACAGTGTTAAGTAGTAAATGGATCAAGGCTGGCACGTGAATATATGTTACTTGTAAGGAAAAGGAACACACTAATAATGTCGTAATGCCCCATATGAATTATCAGCTATGCTTTCCTTTCTTCGGGGAACAAAAGGCCACACGATAAATAGTGATGGAGCTTTCTATTCAGCCTCCTTTGACAACACAAAGAGAGAAGATTTTGACTACTCAATGGAAATCAAATAGTTTTGAAGAATAGTTACCTGCAACCATCCCTAGAAATAATATGATGTTGACACAGTTTCCGTACATAGCACGGGTCTGATGCTAATGATTACAGTAGAGGTACACTTTAAGTATAACTCTCGCACTGGAATAACTTCAGCCAACAGTCTCCAGCGTAGAAGAAGTTATCAAAGAACACGCTCGCTTTCAACATAAACCACTGGTAAGGTCACACAGCAACCATCATTATGAGAGAAAGTTTCTAGCGTAAGCCACAAATACATTGGCAAACAATGACCTAGACCTTCTGATCTCACCCGTGCGAGATGTATCCTACAAACAAAATAACATCAAGCATGGCACTGAACATCCAAGATAATTTATGTAGCCGAGATAAAAAAAAACATAAATATTAAATTCAGAGAAATACAATCAGTAGCTCCCAAACATTAACAACATGAGGCACAGCAGGGTTCAAAATATAGTAACTAATTTGCATTGAACATCCAAGATACTTTATATAGCTGAGATAAAAAAAACCTAAATATTAAAGTAAGAGAAATCCAATCAGAAGGACCCAAAAATTGACAGCATGATAAATCCAAAGCACAATTGAATGAAAAAAATCAAAATTCATGTACACGGCTTATTGCTCGTCAGGCGAAGAAAAATAATTCAATCTAAAATATTGAAATAATTTGTAGTGTGTCTTCTTTCCACACATGTGGAACTGATCTGTACGATTAATTGGGACACACATAGCCTTTTTTCAGAAGTTCTTTGAACTGACCTGTACGATTGGCTGGCACACATACCTCCATTGTGTTTCCCTAGAATCAAAAATGGAACTTGAATATTGCTTTGCACAGAAAATAAGTAAGTTTGTCAGTTGCCAATTACAGAGTAGGAAGAGAATTCTGTAAGTCTAAATAGTAAGAAGCACATGCGTAATTAGTTACTGTATTTTTGGCTCATGTTGATATTTGGAAACATAATCGCCTTTGCTCTCCAAAAGTGCCTCGTTTATGTTTGTTGGTGTGAGATCCGAATGGTGTGCACTGAAGGTATTGAAGATTTGAACATGTATATATTTTGTGTTATCTTATTTCAGCAAAATTATTAATGCCTGGTTTACTGATCATTTTGTCGTGGTTGGACGGTAATGGAATCAAGCATCTGTAAAACAACAGTGTCATTAGTGCCCTAAAAAGAAGGATAATAATATATTTATCAGGAGAAAAGGAGCCACATATTGTCTCTGGTAATGCAAGTAGTTTATATAGAGGAAAAGGGTACTAAGTTGAGACAACTCGACATTTATATTATAGGCAGGAGTAAGTAAGTCAAGCGAATCATGAGATGTACCTCATGGCAACAACATTGAAATCCAGCTCATATAAGTTTTGCTGCATTTCCCAATACCTGTATTCCGAGAGAGACAACAACGCATCACCAGAAAGCCTTAAAAACATAAATGGTAAGAACTAAAGCATAAACCAGACAAACCATTACCACCAGCCGGCACAACAACAAAAAAAGCCCTGCGGTAGAATCAGCAGGAGCATTCAGCGCACCACGTGGAGAAATTGAATAGAGATGCAGATGCACCCCCTCACGTCTAGGCTATTTTAATAATCCTTAGCGTGGGTTCGGTGCGGGCCGCAGAATTTTTTTTTATTTTGTTTTTAAAACCGCGTGAGCAGGATCTTGAACTTGAGACCTCTTGGCTCTGATACCATGAAAGATTGCTACACTAGTCAATTGAACCAAAAATCCGAACTGATGGAATGAGACTAGGTAGTGTATTTATATTCAACAGATTCTACCATGGCTGAGACGGGAAAGAAAGTTCCACAACCAGTCCAGCGAATATAAGAATGGCTGGGCAAAAAAAAGTGGGGAACTCGAACCAGTATCTGCTGGACAGAGATGTAGGCGGCCATGCAGTGCCATGACGTGTTGAACCAATCTTGCCGGGGCGCTCCTCCTGCAAGCCAACATCTGCGCAGTCCTGCTTGCTGCTATATATGCCGCCTCAGCGACGGCGGACATGCCTCAGCAGCAGCGGGTCTGTGCGTCGCACCGCCGGTTGGTGGTACACGCCGGAAGACGCTGGGCAAAATCACGGTGAGGCGCGTGCGGACTTCAAGAGAAATGGCCGCCGACTGGCTGGACACGGTAGACGGTGGCGAAGTCCACCTGGCGCTGGTCCACTCTGACGAATAAGAGCGCCCCTGCTGGGTGACCTCGGGGTTGTGCCTTCTCGCAGAAGCTATGCAATTTATCTAGAAAAATTTATGCAATCATGCTACAACAGAAAAGAGCAATCAAATTTGCCCCTATATGTATCTGAACTCACAGTGATTTAGTAATCCACGGGTTCTAGTTTGTAAGCCCATATGGTACCCTACGATTTTTTCTGTTAGATCTACTGCAGGATCTAAACTGATCATCGATATCACGATTTAATAGATGTTTTATTTCCTTAAACTATGGGAGTTGAGCATCCAACGGAGATACTGGGAGAAAAAATAGAGTATACAATCAGCAAATATGGTCAAATCTTAACATCAAACCAAATCTTGGGGAAAACATATGAAGATGGGACACATGTTAGAGATTAGGATGGAAAGCTGCCCATAATATGGCATCTGCATGTATACAATCGAAGGGAACAGATTGTAGGGCAGCGTTTCCATGGTTGGCTCTGCCACTGCTGGGAAACAGGCTCCTCCCGAGGATGAGAAGTTTGTAGGGCAGCCCTTTCATGGTCGGCTCCGCTAGTGCCTTCTGATGGGAAAATTACGGAAGAAGACAATCAAAATCGATATAGATTCTGAGTCCCTAAGGGAGCTGGGAGGAAGATAGGAGAAAAGGACGCGTCACAGCAGCTCTTCTCGCCGCCAGTGGCACAGGAGGTGGCCGCGGAAAGCCGTGGTGCCGGCTTTCCGCGGAGCTGCCCTTCGCATTCCTATTCGTCGCCCACAACGATCGTGGTGCCCGCAGCGCTCGGGGCCAGAGCTGTCGATGGTATACGTCACACATCGACGACCGCAGCTGAAGTTGCCATCATGAAAGTCGTCGGCCAGTGAGAGACCGGAGGAGGTGGTGGGTAGGAAGGGCATGGAGAGATCGTGAGGGAACTAGGAGAGGAATCGAGAAAGAGCACGTGTCTAGGCTTGGGAGGGATGCACACCTCGATCGCGCGAATCCATCTCAAAATATCCCGATCGTTCGGTGGTGTGGGTCCTATAATCACCGGTTTAACCACGTAAAACACAGCTATCCCAGTAAAACCAGGGCCGGTCCATACAGATTTAGGGCCCTGGGGCGAGACAATAAAAAAGGGTCCTTGAAGCTTTAACATTGCTCGCTCATTCGCCACACCGTCTTCTTTTCCTAATGTGCTTAACACTCTATTAACACTCTTTAAGATCCGGTGAAACGTGAAGAACTGACAAACCTATATAAAGCAGCGTTGGAGATGTGGAGCGGTCAAGGCCGGGGATCCATGCTAATTAACAATGAATAATATTAGAACCGAGATAGACGTACCATCTTTGATGCAGTGATGCCTAAAACGACTAGAACTTTGAGGATGGGAAGATAAATAATTGGAAAATAAAATATTGTTGTTTGGCTTCATTAGTTGCAGCAGCCACTAGTAGGAAAACCCTTATAGGCGAAGCTTAGTTCTGTGGCGCACCGTTTTGAGTGCGCCACAGAAACTTATTTTGTGGCGCACAAAGCTCGGTGCGCCACAGAAATAGCTTAATTTTGTGGCGCAGCAGCCGACCATGCGCCACAAAAACTTGGCGGGCCCCACAACCTGTCACCCCCAATTATCAGTGTACGTATTTCTGTGGCGCACCCGGTGCGCTGCGCCACAGAAATTACTGTTTCTGTGGCGCACTTGCTTTGGTGCGCCACAGAAGTAGTTGATTCTGTGGCGCACTTGTTCTGGTGCGCCACAGAACTAAGGGAACTTAGCTATATCATCCCGTGCCCTCCCCCGCCCACGCCTGTTCACCTCTGATCCGTACCGCGCGCCTCTCCCCTCTCCCCTCTCCTCACCGCGCGCCGCCATGGTCGGCGCCATCGCCGTCGCCGTCGCCTCCGCCTTCCTACGCGAGGGCCGCCTGCCGCCACGCTCCTCCCATCCCCGCCACCTGCAGCACAAGCTGCCGCTACGGCGAGGAGGGGCCGCCGCGAGGAGGGGCCGCCGTCGCGTCAAGGTGGAGGAGCCGCCGCGACCTCCACCCTTGCCGTCGTCGTCGGTGAGCTCCTCCACAACTGTTGTCGTCGGTGAGCTCCCTCCCTCTTCCTCCCCTCCCCTCCCTCTTCCTCCCCCGCGCGAGCACAACGTGCTCGACGAAATGCTCGCTCTGGATGTATTGCTGCTGTTGCTCTGGATGCATTGCCCCTAATCGTTTTGCTTCATATGGTGTTCATATGCATTGCTGCTGCTGCTAGTGATGCTTATTGGAGTGTTCTATATGTTGTTCGAACCTGTACAATGTGACAATGAAATTGTTCCGAACCGTACACTGTATATGGTGTTCGATCATATGCATTGCTGCTGCTGCTAGTGATGCTTATAGAAAGATGTGACAATGAAATTGTCTATGCTTATAGAAATTGGAGTGTTCTATATGCTTATAGAAATTGTCTATGCCTCTGCCTCTGCCTCTCTGTACTTGTTCTATAAATCCTTGTCTGAACCTGTACAAGGTAATGCAGACTTGCTCACTTGGTATTGCTTGCTAGTTGGACATTTGGTTGGTTTTGATGCTACTTGGTTCATTTAAATGCATGAAATGCTACTATGGTATGCTACCGTGGTATCCTTGTGAAGAAAATGATGGATTCTTGTGAGCTTATGGTATGCTACTATGCTACTCGTGGTATCCTGGTTGCCTCCTTAATTGATGCCCTATGATCCAAATTACTATATTATTGGATTGAGTGTTATGGCTACTGCTTGTTTGCTCTCCAAATTACCAAGTGATGAATATATAATCCCTTTGGAGCATCTGCCCCATGCTATATATGTGTATTTGACCATGCTTATGATGGATTTCTTTTAAGGACTCTAGCTAGATTAGAGGGGAAAAGTTGTCTGCTTTGTTGCCTATGATAATGGATCATCAAATGTTTCCCTTTGTCCCCGGTTGCCTCCTTAATTGATGCCTTATGATCCAAATGACCCAAGTCTTGCATGATCCCATTTATCCCTAATGTTGCTTAAGATGAATAAATTCCCTCTAATCACCATTTGGAGATCAAGACTAGTTCTTGATTTCCATTAGCTAGACTCCAATATTAAAAATTTCTCCCAAATATGGAGACAAACATTTTAACATTACCCCAATTGATGCCTTTGTCCCTGGTTTCCTCCTTAATTGATTCCTTATGATCTATTTCTTGTTGGCTTTGATGAAAATAGAGATATCCACAGATAGGGGATCATGTAAATGAATGCCACTCGTGGTATCCTTTGAAGAAAAAGGACTGTTTCGATGGTTTTAAAAGGCTAGGTGGTGCTAGGTGATTCAGTTGGCTACCAAGACTTGTCTCATCCGGTTAGCTGGGATATGCTATGTGTTGTTGCTTGTTTAGGCATATCTATCACTTACTGGATTTACTCGGTTCTTGATTGGCCTCTCTTTTGCCAGCATCACTTGGTCTATATACCAAGTGATGAATAATCCCTTTGGAGCATCTCGCTCCATGCATGCTATGTGTGTTTGTGCATCTTGACTTATGTTCCCTATGATAATGGATCATCAAATGTTTCCCTTTGTCCCTGGTTGCCTCCTTAATTGATGCCTTATGATCCAAATGATCCAAGTCCCTTGCATGATCCCATTTGTCCCTAATGTTGCTTAATTAAGATGAATAAATTCCCTCTAATCACCATTTGGAGATCAAGACTAGTTCTTGATATCCATTACTTACTGTCAACACATGTGTTTGCATGTGTGTGTGAGCTGCTTGTAGTGTCACTTGACTATTCAAGTTTCAATGTTGGTTACTTTTCCTCTAGTGCAAGAAATGGTTGAGCGAGATGTTTATCCACTGTTGGCCTTTATTCTTGGGTAGCTCAAAGTGTCATGCACTTACTGGATCATCAAATGTTTCCCTTAATTTGTCCCTGGTTGCCTCCTTAATTGATGCCTTATGATCCAAATTACTATATTATTGGATTGAGTGATATGGCTACTGCTTGTTTGCTCTCCAAATGCTATATATGTGTATTTGACCATGCTTATGATGGATTTCTTTTAAGGACTCTAGCTAGATTAGAGGGGAAAAAGTTGCTGCTTTGTTGCCTATGATAATGGATCATCAAATGTTTCCCTTTGTCCCTGGTTGCCTCCTTAATTGATGCCTTATGATCCAAATGACCCAAGTCCCTTGCATGATCCCATTTGTCCCTAATGTTGCTTAAGATGAATAAATTCCCTCTAATCACCATTTGGAGATCAAGACTAGTTCTTGATTTCCATTAGCTAGACTCCAATATTAAAAATGTCTCCCAAATATGGAGACAAACATTTTAACATTACCCCAAGTGATTTACTTGTCGATGATTAGATGGTTGGTCGATCACTCGTACACTCGGGGGTGGAGCAAGTGAGGCTTGGTGTGATGGCACAAATATCAATATCTTGTGCATCCTACCCGGCCTCACTTACTCCATCTCTGGATGTTAATATTTGTTTCGACCAACAAAGTATGAGGCATTCCATTTAGTTGATACCACTTGGCTCTTTCTTCCATTTTAGTGCCGATGATTAGAATGTTCGGTCAAGCTGTACACTCCGGGTGTCGCTAGTGAGCCTGGTGTGATGGCACAAATATCAATCTCTTGTGCATCCTACCCGGCCTCACTAACGCCATCCCGGGATGTTCATATTTGTTTCGACCAACAAAGTATGAGGCATTCCATTTAGTTCATACTAGCTACTTCTTAATTGCATTGGCCTTTCTTCCATTTTAGTGCCGATGATTAGAATGTTTGGTCACCTATACGCCGCAATATACTTTGTAGACGAGCCCCCTTTCCCTGGCCGCCGTTCCGTGAACGAGTCCTTGATGAGACAACAACGCCGACATGCCTCTCCGGCGCAGCACCACTTTTCTTCTCTCGCCGTCCAGTACGTGAACGAGTCCTTAATGCCAAGACGGTGCCAGCCTCCCTAGCATCATGCCGACCCTCGTTGTCGCGCTTCGGGCCGTGTCGATCATGCGCCCTGCACTCTTCGCCTTCTTGCCCGGTGAACGAATAGACTAATCGTTGGAATAAGGAAGCCGATGACGGCCGATCGCAATTTAATCTTGCGACCGGCTGTCATCGGTTTCCTTATTCCAACGATCAGCCTATTGGTTCACCGGGCAAGAAGGCGAACAGATGCAGGCGCGGGACACACGGCTTGAAGCGCGGCAACACGGCCCGGCATAATGCTCGGGCAGGCCGGCACGGTCTTTGCATCAAGGACTCGTTCACCGGACAGCGAGGGACCGGCGTGGTTCTGCGCCGGAGATGCAGATCGGCGTTGTTGTGTCGTCAAGCACCCGTTGACGGAACGCCGACCGGGGAAAGGGGGCCCTTCGCAAAGTATTTGTGTTGACCAACAATGTATGAGGCACATATTCTATTTTGTCATTCCATTTGCTTTGAGATTTTCAAAATGCCGATGATTAAAATGTTTGGTCACCGTACACTTGGGGTGGCGTAAGTGAGCTCGGTAAGATAGCACAAATATCAATCTCTTGTGCATCCTACCCGGCCTCGCTTACCCCATCCCTAAATGTTAATATTTGTGTTGACCAACAATGTATGAGGCACTTATTCCATTTTGTCATTCCATTTGCTTTGAGATTTTCAAAATGCCGATGATTAAAATGTTTGGTCACCGTACACTTGGGGGTGGCGTAAGTGAGCTCTGGTAAGATAGCACAAATATCAATCTCTTGTGCATCGGACTTGGTCTCACCGACGCCATCCCTAAATGTTAATATTTGTGTTGACCAACAATGTATGAGGCACTTATTCCATTTTGTCATTCCATTTGCTTTGACATTTTCAAAATGCCGATGATTAAAATGTTTGGTCACCGTACACTCGGGGCGGCGTAAGTGAGCCCGGTAAGATAGCACAAATATCAATCTCTTGTGCATCGGACTTGGTCTCACTTACACCGTCCCTGAATGTTAATATTTGTGTTGACCAACAATGTATGAGGCATTTATTCCATTTCTCTTGTGCATCGGATACTTGTTGGTCTCACTTTCTTCCATTTTCATCATAGTAGGAACTGGATGGAAGGACCCCGATGCAAGCGAGCCTGGTGGGTAGAGATGACGGAGCAAAGGAGGAACCGGATGAAGACTACTTTGTATCTCGAAATTGTGAATTTTGTATGAATTAAGAGTTGTATGCAAAACATTTGACACTTGCCACTATATATGTATCTCGATCGGGCTCTAAGTAATGTGATGATGATGTCTATGTTATATCTGTGCAATGTACATGATATTTATATTATATCTGAATGTTGCTGTATATAACCCGTGTATCCGTATTGTGTATCCGTATTGCTGTGTATAAACCGTATATGTATACCAGGCAGCACAAAATCGTGTATAATACAAGCAAATTCCGTGGCGCACTAAGAAGCAATTCCGTGGCGCACCCTTTCTCGTGGCGCACCTAAGAACAAGTGCGCCACGTAAACCTTATTTTTGTGGCGCACGATCAGGTGCGCCACAGAAAGCTTATTTTTGTGGCGACGTTTCTGTGGCGCACCACCCGTGCGCCACAGAATCAAATTTTCGTGCGCCACTGATGAGGCTTTTCCTACTAGTGAGCGAGCTCGAAATTGGGGCCGACAACGCTATTAATTATCTAAACTTTGAGAAGTTTGGCTAGCTACGGAGAAGGCAAGTTGACAACTTTGAGTACAGACTACAAACAAATCATGGGAGCTTATCGATCATTTAGATTTTTAGTAGTACCGATCCCTCAGTGCTAGATACGTACCTGGTGGTCATGGGCCATCTTTCTCTTCTTCTAATTTTATCTCTTCTCTCTTGTTTTTCTAGACTTGTTATATTGTAATATAGAAATATTCTCATAATGAAGAACTACCTGGGCTGGGGCCCTACCTAGCGAGGGCACAGGGCGGTCGCCCCTTTACCCCCCTTATGGGCCGGCCCTGAGTAAAACCAAAAGACCGGAACTTAAAGGCATTAAAATAGAAAGGATCCAGAAATAACCAGAAGTGCTTTAAAGTGATCACCGGAAAGAAATCACCAGAAAGAAGCCGGTCACCACCGATTTTTCATTGCAAAAAAAAGGAAAAGCAAATCCCAACGGAAAAGACGTGCAGTTACCAATCTCCCATCTACAGTGAAAATCCTAGACGTGGCAAAGTCTGGTTGGATTAAAGTCTACCATCTACAGTACCCAGATAGCTAGTATTTCAGCAAAAGGTGATGTAGCCCCGCCTATCGTCGACACTACACCATGGCCAAGGAGTTCCCCAAGTGGACCAACAAGCGCAACCCCGCCTATCATCGACGCTACACCATGGCCAAGGAGCCCCCCAAGTGGACCAACAACACAAACCCCCGCCATATATGTCAAGGTGAACTCTTTCCTCTCTATGGTCGACCTCAAGACCAACTTGAATGGTATGCTACCTCATGCCTATCATCATTGTGTCTATAGGTGCCAACATCGACAAGGACCAAGAGAGAAGGAACTCCCATGGTGCAAGGAAGAGAGAAGAAGAAGAAGAAGGAAAGAAGAGAAGAAGGAAGAGGAAGAAGAGGCGGGAGGAAGAGGCCCAGCCTGGCCGGTCCAGGACCCGGTCAGACCGGACCCACAACCGGGTCATCCGGTCCCAGGCCTGGTCAACCGGGCGCCCAACCGGATTCCCTGCCTCGTACCGGAAGGCGACCGGAAACTTCGCAAGTTCCCGGTTGGCGCCCGGTCAACCGGACCCAGGACCGGACCACCCGGTCACAGGCCCGGTCTGACCGGATCCCAAACCGGATTGCACGGGTTCGACTCGACCGGAACGGCCCGAGTCGGTCCACCACTTACATGTTCGACCCAAGCTGCCTTGTATGCCTATATAAGCACCTAGGTCACCTCCTTAGCTCCTTAGACAAGATTTAGGCTTAGACATGGATTTGAGCTTTGTCTCCCTAGGGTTTCATCCCCTTTGTATCAAGGCTACCCTTGTTGGATGATTGGATTTGGTGTGTGAGATTCTAGTGCTACCCACTCTCTCTCCCACTCCTAGATTCATCTCCCTCACCAATCTCTCCTCTCGGAATTCTACCGCGCGTCTCTTCCGGGTTGATTCTATTGGCGTGGTCCATCGAGCCACGGGGGTAAGTATCGATTGTATCGGGTTGGTGTGCGTGCGTGAGTTCTTCGTGTTCTTCGTGTTCATCGTGTTCTTCGCGCTCTCCCTCTCTCCCTCCTTGGATTTCGGGTCAACCGCAAGATCGGGCCACAAACGGGGTCTTAGACCTCATCATATGGTATCAGCAGCCTTTGGTTTCCGCGGATTTGACCCCCCACCCATCCAATTTCGCCTCTAAAATTTTTCCCCAAAAATCCCCAAAAATAGCCCTAATTTGCCTCTTGACCGATCTGCGATTTGGTTGCGTTTTGAGTGGTTTTGGTCCATGGATTTGGTGTTGGAGTGCTTGATCTACTATCTCCCCAACTTTTAGCCCCCAATTCCATCATTTCCCTTCGTTTTGGTCGTTTTGGCTTGATTTCGCTCAAGAACAGGAGAGAGAAAAACTGTGCCCCGCGAAATCCGGTCGACCGGGCGCCAACCGGGCCAGTGACCGGACAGCCTGGCGCCAGGGCCGGTCAACCGGGCGCCAGACCGGGCGCCAACCGGGCGCCAACCGGGCCAGAACCCGGTCAACCGGGCTGTAGACCGGGCAGGCCGGTCCAGGGCCTGGTCAACCGGGCGCCAACCGGGCGCCACCTCCACCACCACCTCCGCCTACCACCGCCACCCTCTCCGCCGCCGGCAAGCATCGCCACCCTCCCCAAACCACCGGGAAACATCACCGCGGCCCCATACCCTCCGCCGCAACCGCAAGAGCATCGACACCATCCACCACCGGCATACCACCGCCACCACCGCCAAGCTACTTTGACCCTTTTCTTCCGCTAACTTGTGTTTGCTTGTTCCGGTTTGAGTGCCTTGTTTGTGAAACTAACCCGCAGCTCCGAAGCAAGCGATGACATCCTCGGCACCCGGACTTGCAACCGTACTCTTGACATCACCACCATCATCGCAAGTTGTGTGTTCATCGCCGCCTAACATCTTAGGTATAACTTGCATTCCCCTTGTAACCCCTCTTCTTTTGCGATCTATCCTATCGAGCATTGCTTATTGAGTGTTGCGAGACATTGCACGTGGCCCCGATTGTGAGGTGTGTGTGTAGTGTGGAGTCAAGCTTCTAAGCAAAACTCGTGTGGCAAGATAGCAAGAGCGAGCTAACGCTAACATAGAGCGTGAAAAAGAAAGAAAAGCACAAAAAGAGTGCAAGTGCCATCATACATACAAAAGAGTGCAAGTGCCACAATAGATACAAAAGAGTGCAAGTGCCACCAAATACAAAAAGAGAAAAAGCTTTTAAGCAAAAGAGAGAAAAGAGAAGAGAGGTCGCGTGCGTATCTAGTTGTCTCTCCATTTGCAACCAAAGCTTTTCCTCTCCTTGTGTTAGTGTGACACCGAGCATCCTTACATACACTTTTCCGCTCACTTTTGGTTGCACTAACCCCGCTTATCCCGTGTGTGTGTTCCACATCTTTTCCGTGTTTATAGTGATCATCGCTTTGACATTTGAATTTTTGGATTTTACCCACTCTTGACAATACACTTGATTTCGGATTTCTTCTTTTGGCTTTCCACCATACTCACCTAACACCATATTTGCTAGCTTTTGCGTGTGCTTTTGTGTGAGTGCCCGATACAATTGTTCTAACTCTCGGTTTTGTTGGATCACCCCAATCTTGTCATACCACGGTAAGGTTGCGAGGTAGTGTTCTTCCACTAACATACACCATATAGATACCATCGTGCTAACATGGATAGCGAAGATGAAGATACGGAGGAGTACACGGAGAACTTCGAGGAGGATTCCTCTTCAAGCACCGCGGATGTCGAGGAACATGTGGAGCTCTACTCCGACTATGGCTCCGAAAGCATCACCGACATCTCCGACATCGAGGAGCTCGACAACGACCATGGCTCCCCAAGCATCATCGACATGGACGACATGGTGGAGCACCACTTTGAGGACGACTTCGACGAGCTCTACATCGACAATGGCTCATCAAGCATGGACGACATGGTGGAGCAACGCCACGCCTACGATATCGACACCATGGTGGAGCCTCACCTAGTCACCTACTTGGCCAATGGAGCTACATATGAAGATAGAGGACCTCCACGATGGCACCATCATATGGATCATCAAGAGCGTCCCCATCATGAGCGTCATCGACATACTTCTCCGAGCTCCACTAGGCGCCACCATGAGAGTGCTTATGCACAAGATCGTCGACTTCAAGTACATCATATGGAGCATCAAGAGCGTCCTCAACATGATCGTCATCGACACTCTTCTCCAAGCTCCACAAGGCGCCGCAAGCAACATGCCAAGTCGCATGAGCCATCATCTCGGGATGGCAAGGACCGTCATCGACTCCCGCCATCTCATGATAGTCGTCGACCACTACCACCTCATGGTCTACATCGACATACGTCACCACATGAGCTTCGCCGCCACAAGCCACTTCATGAGCGCCATCGACCAACATCCCCCAAGGATCTTCGACGACACTCATCAAGACATGGTGATGAAGCACGACGACGAGAGCCTCGACATGAAGGCGACAAACACCATGATAGGGTGCCTACCACTCCAAGGATGGCAAGTGCACATCGAGCATACTTTCCTCATAAGGCGACTTCCACCTCTTGTGCCACCACCACAATGGCCTCTACCTCGTCACGTGCCTACGGACTCCGATGCTACAAGTGCAAGCAACAAGGCCACCCTCCACGGGAATGTCCCAATCTCCTATGTGAGGTGTGCAAGGCCAAGGGTCACGTGGCATGGCAATGCACAACGCCAAGTGCCAAGACGCTCTACTTCGACAAGCTACAAGCACAAGTCCCCAAGATGCCTATTGCGCCAACACTTCAAGATGAAGATCGCCAAGGTGAACTCAAGGGTGAAATTGAGACGAGCCTAGCTCTCATCAACACTACGGCGCCACCGCTTGAGGATGACTTGGGAGGCGATGGAGTTGAGCATGGTGACCATGGGATTCTCCCTTCACCTATGGAGGCGGATGGTGACAAGGGATTAACTTGTCAATGCCTATGGATTGTAGGCTAGGGTTTAGTTAGAAGTAGAGGGCAAGTAGATCTCGAAGGTTTCAGCCGAAAAGTACTCGACGATTATGAAAATTAGGGTTTGCAGACAATGATTCGATGATCTCCTCGTCCCTCGACTCCCCCTTTATATAAGAGGTGGAGCCGAGGGTTTCGTTTTGTACAAGTTACAGAGTCCGGGACGGTTTCTAACTCATCCCGCTAGATTTACAAACAACACTTCCTATTACAATTCTACTTTCCTTAATATATCTTGGGCTCTCGAACCTTCTTATTCTTCGGCTAGTGGGCCTTCGTGAAACCCCGGGTACTATCTTTGGCAGGCCCATTTGGGATGCCTATGTCGAGTAGCCCCGAGATTTTGCTTGAATCGTCGAATCGGGGAAAATCTCCACTTGCTTATTCTTATTCGACAATTTAAACTTTTCTATATTTCTTTATATAAATTTCTATATTGTACGGGGATATTGGTAATTGGGGCTAGTTCATCCGACGGATCGGGTACTAGTTAAGCTGCTCTAGTGGCAATCCGCAAAAACCTACTTCAAGATCACGTCCCTGGACATGATCTCGGGATACTTGGTGCAAACTTCGACGAGTGCCGCTTAAGGTCTTACCATTCGTCGAGTCCCCAGTCAAATTTATCGAGTACCTAACGCGTCCGTTAGGATTTTTCTTCGTATCTGTTGATACGGATAAAAGTAGCAGAGCGCAGTCTTCGGCGATGCCACGCCCAGCAGAACGGATTCTGGGGTCTTACCTTCGCAAATTTGCGGCATTCGGAAATTGATCGCAACTTTGGCGTTCCGAGAATATATTGTCGAGTGCTTTTCCGGCTGTTGGAATGGCACATTTTATCGAGTCAAATATGACTTATATTAATCTCCCGATGGGAGTATATGTAGAGTTAATTATAACTCGAAATATACTCTCTTACTTTTCTATATTTCTTCCTTTTCCTTTTTTAATTTCATCGGGCACGCGAACAGCGTTCCCGATGGGAGTAGCCCCCGAGGCTACAGCCAAGAACTTGTGCTTGGTTGTAGGCTCAACATTTTAGTCCACCTTGTCACTATATTGCCATTATTTCCCGATATTCTCTTTTTTTCATTCTTCTTCTTTTTATATCTCGGGTGCGCGAACAGCGCTCCCGATGGGAGTAGCCCCCGAGGCTACAGCCAAGAACTTGTGCTTGGTTGTAGGCTCCCACAATTTCTATATTTGCCAAAGTCGAAATTTTACTTTTATCGAAGTAGCCCCCGAGCATTTGGGCAAAAACTTGTTTCTGACCAAAGGCTCCCGAAGTATTCAAATAACTTCTCCTGTCGCCATTCTCCTTTTATTTTTCTTGCCGCCATATTTTACTTTGTCAAATTCTCTTCAGCTCTGTTAATAGTCGAAATTTTTCTGCCTTGTGGGTCCATTGTTCCCACCACGTTGACACGTCGTGCAAGTGGGGGACACACGTCCTCCGCTTTTTCTGGCGCACGTACGGTAACGCCTATCTCAGTAAAAATACTTTTTTGCCCTTGTATCTAGAAGATCTATTCTCACCACACGATTTCTTCATCCAACGGCACACTGTTTCACCCAATTCTTATATAAACCTTTCTTCAACCTCCGGTCATCCCCTTGCTTGCGCCGCTCACCTGTTCCTCTTTGCAAAACTTCCCCTGCGCCCAACTCTCTCTGATTTTCCGCACTCGCATACATTGCTCTGCCCATTGCCGTTGATGCCACCACGCGCGCGTCTGACTCGCCACAGCACTCCGGAATCCAAGATGGCCGCCGAGGATCTTGAGTGGGAGAGATCGAAAATCTCCAACCAAGACACCAACACGCTGAAGAGGCTCGGCCTCATGAAGAAGGAGAACGCCATCCGCTTTCCTAGCGAAGAAAGCTACCCCAATCCTCCAATGGAATACCGGGTTAGTTTTGTTGATCATCTAATCCGCGGCCTTTCGACTCCAATCCACGATTTCCTCCGCGGCCTTCTTTTCGTTTATGGGATTCAGCTGCACCAGCTGACCCCCAATTCCATCCTTCATATTTCTATTTTTATCACCCTTTGCGAATGCTTCCTTGGAGTCGCTCCCAATTGGGCTCTTTGGAAGCGCATTTTCTGCCTTCGCCGCAATGGCTCCCACAACGTCACTTATAACATAGGTGGCGTTGTTATCTGTGTTCGTACTGATGTCGACTATTTCGACGTCAAGTTTCCTGATTCTGTCCAAGGATGGCGCAAAAAGTGGCTCTATATTCACGAAGAAAGCGCCAACTCCGTTGAGCACAACATAATTCCTTTCGACGGAAATGCCAAAATTCAGCGCCGCCGCTCCTGGGATGCCGAAGCTTCTGAGGAAGAGAAAAAGGCGACAGAGGCACTCATGTCTCGCATTCGTCAGCTTCAAAACACTCGAGGCAAAGAGCTGTCTGGTGTTCAAATCACTGCCTACTTCCTTAGGATTAGAGTGCAGCCTCTTCAGGCTCGCAAAAATCCCCTTTGGACGTACTCTGGTAAAAATGACGCCAACAGAATCTCCGGTGATCTTTCCACCAAGGACTTGGAGAAGTTGGTTCGAAGACTTTCTCGCCTGGGCAAGGATCCAGTTCCTTCCTCTTGTCGCGTGGAACCATACAGCTCCACCAATCCACTCCCGAGGTATTTTGTCTTTCCGAATTTTTATCTTGTTCCGCACTTTCTCTGCATCTCATTGTATTATCATCTCTTTAATTTTCCTTTGGTCTCTATTTTTTACAGAACCACCCTACTATGACTTCCCTTCCTCCTCTTCCTGAGGGTGGAGAAGTCGAAGAACAGGCCATCGTTGCCGAAGATACTCAAGGTTCTTCTATTCCTGAAAGTGAAGTCGCGGGTTCTCACAAATCTGCGGTTTCTCATGAAAAAGAAGTTGAGTCTGAGGCCAGTGAATCGACTGAATCCCTTCCTCCTGCTGTTTCTCCAAGGAACAAAAGGAAAAGGACTGATGCCGAGGATTCTGACACTTCTAAGGCTGAAGAAGTTGTTCCTTCTCATCCGAAGGCAGCTTACGATCCTTATGTTGAATCCCTCATCAGCTCGTAAGTCATCTTTATCTCTCCCTATTTTTGTACTCGAAATATTTATCTTGTCTTGCTTTTTATACTGTCGATTTTTTGGTCAACAGTGATGAGGAGGAAGAAGTACCGATTCTCGACGTGGCTCCTCGGACAAGCACGTCACGTACTGTACTTGCCTCAGACACGCTAGTTGAAGGAGAAGAAACGTCGCCTCCTCAACAAAACGTCGTCACCACTACTCCACCATCAAGCCCCCTTGCTCCTTCACCAAAAAGGACAAGGGTTGAAAAGATTGCTGAACCTGCCCCTCAGTTGGGCAGTTCGTCGACTCTTCTCCTAGATGATGTAAGCTTGTCGACATGTATATTTTCCTTATTTTGTTTTTCCGCACCTTCTCTCTTTTTCATGCCGATGTTTCTCTTGCTGTGTTCTCATTGAACAGCCTATGATCAAGGATCTTCTCCGCATCGGTTCCCAATTTATTGGGTACCGTGAATATGCTAGTAGAGCCGAAGGTAACGACTTTTATACTTGCTGTTTTTCCTTGATTTTTTACTCCTGTTGCTTGTCGCGATTTTTGATCTTTCTTCGCTCTCTTTTCCATATCTCGACAGAGAAACTTGCCGAGGCCAACAAACGCGCCGACACACTTGCTCGAAAACTTGAGCAAAGTGAGGCGGCTCGCAAGAAAGCCGACCTCGCTGCTAGTAAAGCCAAGGCCGAAGCTGATGAAGCTAAGGCGAAAGCCGCTGGTGTCGAGGAATTGCAGAAAAAACTTGAGGATGCTACAACTGCCTTAGATGAGCACAAAGCTGCGCAAGCTTCTCGTGAAGAAGGAATCCTCAAGCGCTTGAAAACTCAGAGTCGCCGCACTTTCAGTAAGTTTACTGATCCCTTCTATTTTTATGGGAATCGTTGTTTTCTTGTCTTTTCACTAATGCTTTGTTTTCTTGACAGCCCAAACAAACTAGGATTTTGATCTGACAAATCCTGTCAATGACCCTGTCCTTGACGCGCTTTCCTATCTGGAGCTTCATGGGTCTGAGATTCGCGAAGGTGTGTCGAATGCTAGCGCAGTGTTGTCGGCATTGTTCCCCTACTTCTTCCCGAAGAAAGAGGAGCCTGCGACTTTCCTCAACCTTGCCAAGATGTTCAATACACCGGAAGACCTTGGACTGAAGATGCGCCAAGAAAATATGAAGGTTGCCGTTGAGAACACTGTCGCGTTGGTTGCTGACAGTCGACAGACTATTGACTGGATGAAAGTTGGCGACACCGAGCAAATAGAGCAGTCAAGGTGGAGGTCGCTGATTAAGGCGGCCAAACCCAACACGAAGAAGATCTTGGTGTATCTCGGGATCAAGCCAGCTTCGACTCCTAGCTCCTCGAGGCCGGAGGTCTAGTTGCATGCCTCCTTGTTTCTTTTTCTGTTTCTTTTGCTCTTGTCGCCATTTTAGCCTTGGCGACAATTACTCTCTTAGTCCCCCTGGAGAACTTTCTTTTGTAATACCCATGTAAATTTTCTAGCAAGTAATGAAATTTCTCTTCGTGCTTTTCATTGATCCTGGGCCTTTCTTTTCCAGTTAATATTTGATAATTACTCGACCCCTCCTTGTTCTCGTCGCTGCTTCACTCGCATCTTCCTTCTCGAAGAAAGTACTAGTCGACCATAATCTCCTCGAGAGTTCATCAAGCGGACATTTGTCGAAAGATTTGCAAGAACTTCGACAACAACTTCAATCTATGAAGAAACAAACTTTGGCCATGATGGAACAATCTCGGAAAGCATCTGAACGAGAACAACTTGCTCTTCAACAAGCCCAAGAAGCTATGGCTGCTAGGGATGTTGTCTGTATTGGAAGCAAAAGGAGCCACGACCCGAGAAAATAGTATGCTTGAGCTAATGCTGGAAGCTAGCACAGATATGTTAGGTACGTTTTTGCTTTCTTTTGATGCCTTCTCTTTATTTTGCTGTGCCTTTCTTCCAATTTCTTGCCCTGTCGCTTTTAACAGGCTCAGTTCTTGATTCTGCTGCCGAAGATCAGAGAGTGAATGAGAGAACAAATCTTCTTGTCAATCTTTCCCTTAACCATGGCTGTTTGTTCTGGGCCACTCCTGAACGAACCCAACAAATTGTTAGGTTCCAAGATCGTGCTTGCCAAGTGCGCGACTTTCTCAATTTTTGCACGGCGACATTAACCCTTGTCTATAGGAATCTATTTCCGCGAAACGAGGTTCCAAAAACTCTTCCCGAATTATTGGAGGTATTCGAGAGATGCTCCCCGCATCCATAACTTTGTGCGAGCTCAACTCACTGCTGGAGCGAGATTTGCCATGATTATGATAAACATCTGTTATCCAAAGTTGGACCTGACGAAGATTGTTGCTGGTTGCCTGGCCAAGAAAACTCGTCGAAAAAATGATATCGACTCAATCGATGCTATGGTAGCTCCCGTTGCCGAATCAATGATAGATGAACTTCTTCGGATGGATTCAGAGTTTTTTACCAAGGGTTCTTATGCTGAACATAAAACAACCAGAGGCCTGTCTGTAGATAGTATCTTGGGATTTAACTGATTTGTATTATATTGGACCTTGTATCTTATTCCTCTTTTTTACTTCCGAAGGAATTTATTGTATATTGCTGAAGCCCTCTATATTGCTGAAGCCCCCGAGCCTAACTGGGCGAAGGTTGTATTATTTTTTCCTCCTTGAAATCTATCTTTCCTGTTGTAATAAGATATCCTTGTTTTTCCCTTGAATGGATTGCCAATCTTCGAGTATCTGTGATGTCAAAGTTCTATATTTGTATTGCGAGGTTCTTAGACCAAAGCATTTAAGTTTTTTGATGTGTACACTATATTTATGATTTTTGGCTTCTGTTTTTATATTTGGCGAGGTATTAATGTACCAAGGCGAAATATTTCCGTGAATCTATATTGAATGTATTTTGAGACTTAGGCGTTGAGCCCCCGAGCGTGTCGAAAAATAAGAAGTATATCTCCACTATCTTTATTATATTGCAGCACCGCGAGCCCGCCTCATTAAAAACCTTCTCCGGCCCCACTCGGTGCCCCGAAAAAGGAAAAGAGTGCGTCTGAAAACTCGCGGGCGTTTCAGTACATTGAAGTTTTACAAGGACTATATTTCGACTCTAGGCGTAAAACCGCCTAAGTTGCGCCACGTTCCAGGGGTTTGGCTCCTCCACCCCTGTCTTTTTGTCCTTTATCCTGTATGCTCCTCCTCCGATTACTTCCGTGACAATGTAAGGGCCAAGCCATGGTGACTCGAGTTTTTCATGACTTTTTTGCGTAAGCCGAAGAACTAGGTCTCCCACCTGAAAAGATCTTGGCCGTAGACGTCGACTGTGGTAATTCTTCAAGTCCTGTTGATATTTGGTTACCCGAGATAATACTTCATCTCGAGCTTCATCAAGTGCGTCGACGTCGTCTTCTAGCGCTCTTCTCGACGTTTCTTCATCATATTCAGCGACACGTGGAGAGTTGTGCTCTATCTCGATTGGTAGTACTGCCTCTGCTCCATGAACCAGGAAAAACGGAGTTTCCTGTGTTGCTGTGTTTGGTGTTGTTCGGATGCTCCACAACACACTTGGTAGTTCTTCTGGCCAGGTATGTCGAGCTTTTTCCAATGGTCCTAACAAGCGTTTCTTGATGCCATTGCAGATGATGCCATTGGCTTTCTCGACTTGCCCATTGGTTTGAGGATGTGCAACTGACGCAAAGTTCAGCTTGATACCCACCTCTTCGCAATAATCTTTGAATTCGTTGGATGTAAAGTTACTGCCATTGTCCGTGACGATGCTATGAGGCACTCCAAATCTGAAGACGAGGCCTTTTATGAATTTTACTGCGGATGCTCCATCTGGCGAATTTATCGGCTTCGCTTCTATCCACTTTGTAAATTTGTCGACAGCTACTAGCATGTATTCCTTTCCTCCTGGCCATGATTTGTGTAACTTGCCCACCATATCGAGTCCCCATTGTGCAAAGGGCCACGACAAAGGTATTGGTGCTAGTTCTGCTGCTGGAGAGTGAGGTTTTGCGGCGAACCTTTGACACGCATCGCAAGTCCTTACTATTTCCTTGGCGTCCTCGATTGCTGTCAACCAGTAGAAACCTGCCCGAAAAACCTTGGCCGCGATGGCTCGACTACTTGCGTGGTGGCCGCATATTCCTTCGTGCACATCCTTCAAAATTACTCTTCCTTCTTCGGGTGTTACACACCTTTGCAGAACACCTGAAATACTTCGCTTGTATAGTTCTCCTTTGACCACCGTGAAGGCTTTAGACCGTCGAATTACTCGCCTTGCTTCAACTGGATCGTCGGGTGTTTCTTTCCTGAGGATGTATGATACATATGCTTGCATCCAAGGAACCTGTACCATCATCACAAGCTCTTGTTCATCTTCATCCTCCGTGGTTTCGCGAGGGTGTCGAAGTTTTTTCTTTTCTCTCGTACCTTTTTTGGCTTTGTAGATCTCTCCGATATTTCTTCCCAAAACACTCCCGGCGGGACCGGGAGACACTGCGACCCGATGTTTGCGAGGACGTCGGCTTCATCGTTGCTCAATCTATCGATGTGGTTTACCTCGCATCCATCGAATAACTTCTCAAGTTCATTGTATACCTCCTTGTATGCTACCATGCTATCATTGATCGCATCACATTGGTTCATAACTTGCTGGGCCACCAATTGTGAGTCGCCAAAGATTTTTAGTCGAGTTGCGCCGCATGCTTTTGCCATCTTCATCCCGTGTATGAGGGCTTCATATTCTGCTTCATTGTTAGATGCGTTAGGGAACGTCATCCGAAGGATATACTTCAATTTGTCGCCTTCAGGTGATATAAGTATGACTCCTGCTCTAGCTCCTTCTACTCTTTTGGACCCGTCGAAATTCATGGTCCAGGTTCTCGACATGTCTGGGGGTCCTGTGTTCTGCAGCTCCATCCACTCTGCGATGAAGTCTGGCAGAATTTGCGACTTGATTGCTTTTCTTTTTTCATACGTGATGTCCCGAGGGGAAAGTTCTATTCCCCAAAGGGAGACACGACCCGTAGCTTCTGGATTGTTTAGTATATTTGATAAAGGAGCCTCATTGACCACTATGATCGGGTGTGCCGAAAAATAATGGCGCAACTTTCGTGCTGTTGTGAACACTCCGTATGCTAGCTTTTGGTACTGAGGGTACCTTTGTTTCGACGGCGATAAAACTTCGCTAACGAAGTAGACTGGCCTCTGTACTCCGTGAAGTTTTCCTTCTTCTTCTCTTTCGACAACCAGCACCGTGCTCACCACTTGGGGCGTGGCTGCGATATATAACAGGAGAGCTTCCTTTTCCTTCGGTGCCACCAAGATTGGTGGTGTCGAAATTTTGCGCTTCAAATCTTCGAAAGCTCTGTCGGCTTCTTCGTTCCACTGGAATTTGTCTCCTTGTTTTATCAAAGCGTAAAATGGTAACGCTTTTTCTCCTAGCCTGGCGACGAATCTGCTCAAAGCTGCGACTCGCCCAGTTAACTGTTGTATCTCTTTCAACTTTGTTGGCTTTCTCATTGTTACAATAGCTTGTATTTTATCGGGATTTGCTTCAATCCCTCTTGATGAGACTAGAAACCCCAATAGTTCTCCTGCTGGGACACCAAAGGAGCACTTCGTCGGGTTCAACTTCAGGCAGAACTTGTTGAGGTTGTCGAACGTTTCCTTGAGGTCCTCTATCAGCGTTGATCCTACTTTTGATGTGATGACGACGTCGTCGATGTATACTTGCACGTTTTTCCCAATCTGTGTCGCCAAGCACTTTTGCATCATCCTCTGATATGTTGCTCCCGCGTTTTTTAGACCAAAGGGCATTGTTCTGTAACAAAACACGCCATAAGGTGTAATGAACGCGGTCTTTACTTCATCTTCTTCTTTTAACCTGATCTGGTTGTAGCCAGAATACGCGTCCAGGAAGGAAAGACGTTCGCATCCAGCCGTGGAGTCGATAATTTGATCGATCCTTGGGAGGGGAAAGTGATCCTTTGGACAATGCTTGTTGAGACACGTAAAGTCGACGCACATGCGAAGGACCTTAGTGTTTTTCTTTGGCACCATCACGGGATTTGCTACCCATGTGGCTTCTGTGAATATCTCTTTGATAAAACCAGCTTCTTGTAGTCGATTGATTTCTGACGAGCATAGCTTTGCGGTTTGGTTGAAAAACGCCGCAAAGGTTGTTTGATTGGTCTCGCTGATGGATCCAAATTTAGGTGGTGCTCGGCAAGTTCCCTGGGTACTCCTGGCATGTCAGCTGGACACCATGCGAAGATTTTCCAGTTCTCACGGAGGAACTCGATGAGCGCGCTTTCCTATGCGATATCCATGTTGTTTGCAATGGATGTCGTCTTTTTTGGATCTGTCGGGTGAATCTGCACCTCCTTAGAATTTTTCTCTGTGTTGAAAGTTGATTCTTTATTTGGCCTTCCAACGTCTGGCAGTACGTCGTAATCAGTCATGCTTTTTGATGCCAGATACTCAGCTTGCATCCCGAAAGTTTCTGATAACCGGTGGAAATCCTTGTCGCACTTATCAACTAAGGCGAAACTCCCTTTGACCGTGATTGGTCCCTTGGGTCCAGGCAATCTCCACAACAGGTATGTATAGTGTGGTACTGCCATAAATCTAGCATATGCTGGTCGTCCCAACAAAGCGTGGTACTGCGATGGAAAATCCACGACTTCAAACTCCAGTTTCTCGATTCTATAATTTTCTCGGGTTCCGAACTGAACGTCGAGGTTGATCTTTCCCAATGGGTAACTTGGTTTCTCCGGTGTGATGCCGTGGAACCTTGTATCCGTTGGCTTCAAGTTTGCTAAGGATATGTTCATCTTCCTCAATGTATCTGCATACATAAGGTTTAAGCTGCTGCCACCATCTATGAATACTCGAGAAACATCAAAGCCCGCAATAACTCGGCGGCGAATAAGTGCTGACTCGCCCGGTCGAGGAACTTGCTGCGGGTGGTCCGCTATGGTGAAGCCGATGTCTTGCCCTGACCAATTGAGGTACTCAACTGTTGGTGGAGGCATTTTCTCTGCCATGAATACCTGTCTCGAGATTACTTTTTGAGTTCTGTTGGACGTCCTTCCCTTCTGAATCATCGACACCGCTCCATTTGAGTTAGGATCAACATAAGGTGGTGGTGGAGGTGCTGCCGCTATTCTGAGCTGATGCCGATTGTCGTCTGTAATCGCGGGAGGTGGCGGTAGATGAACTTCGCTCCTAGGCTCCCGAGGGTTTCTCTGTGCTGCTCGAGCGTGAGCATTTTCTGCGTATCTGAACATTGCCTGAAAATTTCGGCAGTCTTTCTGCAGGTGCCCTGACTGTCTTTTTCCGTTGCTGTCGATGAAAAAATGCATCTGACACGGTCCGTTCAGCATTTCTTCGGGGGACACGAAAGGTCTTGGAAACCTCGGCCCACTATTTTGTTTGTTGCGGGAGTCGTCCCTATTATCGCTTCGCTGCTCATTACTTCTCTGATAATCATCTCTATTATTTCCTCCTGCGCTGGCTCGGAATCCAGCTGAAATTTGCCCTGGAGCGTCGTAGTTCTGGTACTGCCGAGGAAATCGTCGCCTCGATTGATAATTTCGACCACGGTCCTCCTCTGGCGACCTGTGTCGTTTATTGTGGACAGCGTCTTCTCCGTCTGCCCATCTATTTGCTATCTCCATCAACGCGGATACTGTTTTTGGATTGGTCCTTCCTAAGTCTTCGACAAAATCTCCACGCCTAATTCCTGCGACAAACGCATCTATTGCTCTCTCGTCAGATATATTTTCTGCCGAGTTTTTTATGATGTTCCACCTTTGGATATATTTTCTCATTGACTCACCTGGCTTTTGTCGACACGCCCTCAGCTCTTCTAACGACACAGGTTTTTTGCACGTGGACCTGAAGTTCTTGACGAATACGTCCTCGAAACTTTCCCAGCTGTCAATGGATCCTGGCGGAAGTTTTTTGATCCAAGATCGTGCGGCTCCACTTAAATGCACCTGAATACTTTGCATGGCTGTTGCTCTAGTTCCTCCAGTTAGCTTCACCGTCTCGAGGTAATCAATTAGCCGATCCTCCGGATCTTGCGGGCCGTCGAACTTTTTGAAGTGATCGGGCAACTTAAATCCCGACGGGACTCGAGTTTTTCGTACTCTCCTTGTGAAGCACGGCAAGCCGCACATATCCTCGTCGTTAAGCTCCGGGGATTGCCGATGATCCCTTCTGCTTTGTCTCGCTCTATCGACTCTTGCTTGTGCTCCTGTGTCTCTTGCTCCGCTTGGTCCTTCAAGAACCGCTGCTGTTGCCGCTGCGGGTCGTGGACTATTTTGCCTTGCCGCTCCTTCGGGAGGCGTTGCTACGAACGCTGTCCCCATAGCTCCAACCCTCGCTAACGCCATGTTGTATAATGTTTCCCTTGGATCTCCCGGGGTGGCCCGGATGCGAGGATGTAGGCTTGTGTCGCCATATACCCAGCTTCCGGTGTCTTAGGGATAATATTTCCTCTTGTATCTATCGACATAAAGGACATGTCGAGGTTTTGAACCAAGTGCTCTCTTTCCGCTTCGGGTATGTGTTGTAACCTTGATCTTCCTCTCGTTCCGAGCCTCCCTGTGGCTATCACCCGAAACTCTAGATTGTCCACTTAGATCTGCCCTTCTCCTGCTGGATGCAGAAGCTGCCTCCTTTCTCCTGTTCAACTCAGCTGTCTGTTTTTCTATTTGTCGGGCAGTTCGTGCGAGCCTATATTGATAAGCTTGCAATTCTTGAGCTGTAGCTGTTGTCGTCATTGGCTCCGAACCATCTAGGGCTTTTGCCGCTCTATCCCAGGCTGCCTGTGGAAGTTGAACTCTGACGCGTGGTGTGGGCCCGACATATTTAGTGCCCATACCTCTCCTTAGATCTGAGGGATCGACAAAAGGATTCCCCAAATCGTCGAAAGCCTCTGATGTTTCCTCTTGATTGTCGATAGCATAAATCTGATGATATTTTGTACTCCGATCTATGTTGGGTTTGGTGACATCATTGTTGAGATTGATGAAGACCTTGCCCACTTTGATAGATTTGTCGATGAAGTCGTAACTGTCGACATCGCTTGAGCCATCGCTTATATATGAGTCCGCAGATGACTCAAACGATGTGTTGCTGAAGATCTTGGCGAGTTTCTCCCTTGCTCTGATGTCGACGTAACGTGTTGCCGAAGTTTCTTCTTCTGACTCAGTTGATGATGCGTAGCTTGAAAAATCAGAATCGACCGCCGACGATCCCGACGAAATCGGAATTTCGACACGATACGATCCTTCCTTCTCGACGCGAAAGTGAAACCTTCCGAACGTCATCTCCAAGGGCTCCGCCAGATACGCATATGCATCCAAACGGGAGGGTGGGTGAGGAACAAAATCAACAAGACCAGTAGCGATCTGTTTACCTCGATCCATAGTGTTGCTTCCGGTTGACGATGTCGAAGATATTGAACGTGCCATCGAGATCAGATCCTTACGCCTCTAATCCCCACGTGACGGCGCCAATTGACAAGGGATTAACTTGTCAATGCCTATGGATTGTAGGCTAGGGTTTAGTTAGAACTAGAGGGCAAGTAGATCTCGAAGGTTTCAGCCGAAAAGTACTCGACGATTATGAAAATTAGGGTTTGCAGACAATGATTCGATGATCTCCTCGTCCCTCGACTCCCCCTTTATATAAGAGGTGGAGCCGAGGGTTTCGGTTTGTACAAGTTACAGAGTCCGGGACGGTTTCTAACTCATCCCGCTAGATTTACAAACAACACTTCCTATTACAATTCTACTTTCCTTAATATATCTTTGGCTCTCGAACCTTCTTATTCTTCGGGTAGTGGGCCTTCGTGAAACCCCGGGTACTATCTTTGGCAGGCCCATTTGGGATGCCTATGTCAGATGGAGTTGAGATGGTTGAGCATGGGAATTTCCCTTCAACCAAGGAGGCACATGGAGATGAGAAAGTCGAGCCTACTCCCCTATGCTTCATTGATGAGTTGGTACCAATCCCATGTGAGCATGAGAGCCACTTAGCCCACTTGAGTGAGAGTGATAGTGAGTTGAGTGACTTCCACCCCATATGTGAGTTTGAGTGCTTCCGTTTGGAGGACATGAGTGATACACAAAGTGAGTTGAGAGAGGTAGATGATAGGTCCATGGAGGACATCGCTTTTACTAACACATTAACCTCTCCCTCGTTTGTGTCTTCTTATGTTGCACTAGGTTCCACGGAGGACGAGTTCCCGATCATGGAGAAGATGTACATGGTGCATGAAGATGATGATATCCCACCATGCTTGCTTCAAGACGGACATGTCGACCACATGGATCCTCCTACCTCCACAACACCTACCTCAAATGAGTCGGCCTCCAAAGGTAACAACATAGGTGTTGATGATGCCATGATCCCACTAGTGGACATGATGACTTATGAGTGCATGCATGATCTTGATGATACAATTGCTACATCACATGCTACTTTCATTTTCCCATGCGATACTTTGCTTGATAACATTGTTGATCATGTGGAAGTGAATGCTTGTGATACCATGACCATGCCATGCTATGAGAGTTTCACTTTTTCTACCATTGCTTGCAATATATCGACCACTTGCTCTTTCCCATGTATTGCTTGCAATGATAATGACAAGGATGACCTTAGCTTGCGCATGTTTTGCCCAAAATGCTTACACCATTCCATGATCCTTGCATCCAAGATTGTGAACAATTGCTCTTTCTTATGCTTGGTATGCAAAAATGCTTATTTCATTGTCCATGAGATGGCCCCCATAGCCTTCTCTATTTTTGATGATCATGAGTTACCACATGCCATGAATGCACATTCTTGCCATATGCACCATCGCCATGCATTTCATACTATCTTGATTGACACTAATGGTGATGTGCACAAGACATGGAACATCATGATGGATGATGTGTTCCTCTACCATGCACACACGCTTTTTGTTTTCTCTTTTGTGTGTATAGGTACCCGAATGACTACTTCCACCGCTACGGAGCATGAGCTCACGAAACGCGCAATTGAGAGCTACCCCAACAAGGACCTAACCCGCGGGAATCACACCAAAGGGTATGTTCCCACAAGCCTTTGCCCTCGTGTGTTTCCGACTTGCCTTGTCGAGTTTCCGGTTTGGTCCAATTCCTCGTCACCTCTTTTGCTTCTTATGCAACACATCTTGACACATCTTGTTGGCACAATGGTTGTTGTATGTCTTGATGATATCATCATACACTCCGAGATTCTCAAGGACCATGTCATACATGTGAGAGACACCTTATGCATCTTGTGCCACATGTCACACAAAAAGTTGCTCTTCTTTGGATTTCTCATTTCATCTTTGACAATTGCAATGGATTCTTTCACACTTGAGGACACTCACACTAGGCTCAAGCCAACCATACTCTCCCAAGTTCGAAGTCTCCATCGTTTTGCCATTGCACATAACAATTTTGCCCCAAATTTTGCCGCCAACACTTGCCTTTTGTTTGTTCCACTTGTTTGGGACAATGCTACACCACACATTTTTGACACCTTACAACGCTTACATGCACAAATTTTTGCCCTACCAAATTTTGGATACATCAACACTCTTTTTGTTCCCATTTTTGCCAAATGCCTCTTGGAGAAACGACTTGATGCTCCGTGTTTTATTGAGAGCCTTTTGTTCGCCGATCACAAATTTGGCATGCACAAGCTTTCCTTTCGCAAGTTGTTTTTCCCCAAGCTCTTCTTCGACCGCGACTTTATCCCTCTACCACAACATGGGACAAGCGTCATGGACTACACCGTCGGTGAGGAGGAACAAGAGTCGAGGACGACTCTTCCCCAAGGGGGGGAGATGATGTAGCCCCGCCTATCGTCGACACTACACCATGGCCAAGGAGTCCCCCAAGTGGACCAACAAGCGCAACCCCGCCTATCATCGACGCTACACCATGGCCAAGGAGCCCCCCAAGTGGACCAACAACACAAACCCCCGCCATATATGTCAAGGTGAACTCTTTCCTCTCTATGGTCGACCTCAACACCAACTTGAATGGTATGCTACCTCATGCCTATCATCATTGTGTCTATAGGTGCCAACATCGACAAGGACCAAGAGAGAAGGAACTCCCATGGTGCAAGGAAGAGAGAAGAAGAAGAAGGAAAGAAGAGAAGAAGGAAGAGGAAGAAGAGGCGGGGAAGAGGCCCAGCCTGGCCGGTCCAGGACCCGGTCAGACCGGACCCACAACCGGGTCGTCCGGTCCCAGGCCCGGTCAACCGGGCACCCAACCGGATTCCCCGCCTCGTACCGGAAGGCGACCGGAAACTTCGCAAGTTCCCGGTTGGCGCCCGGTCGACCGGACCCAGGACCGGACCACCCGGTCACGAGCCCGGTCTGACCGGATCCCAAACCGGATTGCACGGGTTCGACTCGACCGGAACGGCCCGAGTCGGTCCACCACTTACATGTTCGACCCAAGCTGCCTTGTATGCCTATATAAGCACCTAGGTCACCCCCTTAGCTCCTTAGACAAGATTTAGGCTTAGACATGGATTTGAGCTTTGTCTCCCTAGGGTTTCATCCTCTTTGTATCAAGGCTACCCTTGTTGGATGATTGGATTTGGTGTGTGAGATTCTAGTGCTACCCACTCTCTCTCCCACTCCTAGATTCATCTCCCTCACCAATCTCTCCTCTCGGAATTCTACCGCGCGTCTCTTCCGGGTTGATTCTATTGGCGTGGTCCATCGAGCCACGGGGGTAAGTATCGATTGTATCGGGTTGGTGTGCGTGCGTGAGTTCTTCGTGTTCTTCGTGTTCATCGTGTTCTTCGCGCTCTCCCTCTCTCCCTCCTTGGATTTCGGGTCAACCGCAAGATCGGGCCACAAACGGGGTCTTAGACCTCATCAAAAGGGGTCAATTTTGATATAGGTTATAATGTCCAGACTCCTTTTTATTTGATAATATAAAAAAATCAGTGGTAAAACTTACTGTGAACCTTTCAAAGAAAAATAATCGAGACTCAAAGTGAATAAATCTTACGCTTAACTATAACAGTTCTAGAATATGAAACTGTACAGGTGTTAAAAAATCCCGAGTGTAAATGGTCGGACACTCTGGACAATTAGAAGCTTACCGAGTGTGAGCCAAGTCACACGATACATTTATAAACGCGCGGGATAGAAACACTCTGCACAACATGATAAAAACCACTGGTGGAAAAAGGGGCTTTGGTCGCGGTTGGCAACTGCCATTAGTCGCGGTGGCCCAACCGCGACCAAAGTAGCGCGACTAAAGGCCCCCCCTTTAGTCGCGGTTCCTTATGAACTGCGACTAAAGGCCCGTCCACGTGGGCCGCAGGCGAGCGCCAGGGCGGAGGACCTTTAGTCGCGGTTCTTCTGGCCAACCGCGACTAAAGGCCTCCGCGAGGTTTAGGGTTTAGCCCCCCTCCCCCTAAATCTGGTTTCTTTTTAATTTGTATTATTTTATTTCTTTTGGGTTTTAATTTTGAAGGAGTTTCACATATTCTACGGTACTGTATACATACATGCATATGAATGTACAATTTCAAACAAATTTGAAATTAGAACCAAAAAGAATTCAAGAGGAATATACAATATATATTCAATATCGGATGACCAATATACAATATATATTCAATATCGGATGACCATATACAATTTTGAACAAGTTAGTTACAAATTCCGGTGCATATAAAGTTCTACGTCATCGTAATAGTGTTCTCCTCTAGGATCGATGACTTCCCTCGCCAACCATCCAGCTAGTTCCTCTTGAAGTGTTCGGAAGCGAACTTCTGGACTAAGCGTCTTCCGGAGGTTATTCCTCATGATGTTGTTCTCACACTTCTGGTCCCGCTCATTGCAGTATCTCCGGATCCTCTCACAAACATAGTATCCACATAGATTGGTCCCCGGTGGCTGAATATCCCTAGTCGTCCGCACTGCCATTTTAAAATGTAGCTCTTTTTTGAATTCACCGACCTTGGTATCTACGAACCGTCTCCAAACCCTACGAGGCAAAGAAAATTAAATAAACAAGAGAGTTATTAATTAGTTACTTGATATTAGGAAATGATGAATGAAATAGGCCGATCGATATAGAGCGCAAATGAATGAAAATAATTACTTTTGCATCATTTTTCTCATGTCGGCCCAAAGCGCCGGATCCATATTCGGAGAGTCGTGGACGAGAGCCGAGGAGGTCCGAACTTGAATTACCATAAGAATCCAGTGGAACTGCGGACACGATACATGCACGATCATGCATAACTCATCGATTAGCCACATACCATGCATGGAGTAAACAAAAGAGAATGTGTGCTCAAGACGAAACACTCACCCAAAATGGTAAGGAAATAGAATATCACTTTTCTTCGTTGCTGTTTTCTAATAAACCGCCACGAGTCATCCTCCACGTCGGCGGGGTGGTGTTCTAACACATGTGAATTAACGATGTGTGGGTCAATGAACCCAACATCATGGATGTTCCTTATTCGCATTTCCCGCTTCTTCATTCTGCATAATATATAGCGTACACAACAAGATAGTTAGGACAATATATATATATATAGTGCAGGCCGGCAATGAACGAGATGGGGTAGAAATTAATAAATCACTTACAGAACGTAGCAACTGATGATAGATTTGTCGAGGTCGCGCAGATTGAACAGCTGGAACAATTCACTCGGAGGAATTTGTACCCGAGTAATGTTTGAAGTGATGCTCATATTTAACTTCCGCATAGATATAGTCTTTGGCGTTTTCATGTTTTATGTAACCCTTGTACCAATTTAGCAGTACCTTTCATTTGTCGAGGTAGATCCTCTTCTCGCGCGAGGCTCGATGAGAGGGCTATTCTTCACATATGTAAATACTACGTCCTTCATTGGCGCCTCATCAAGGCCTAACAGTGCACGAAGAGTGATACCTAACTTGGCCGCTTGTTCTCTGGCACTCGTTACAGTCAATCCATGTGCTGCCGCAGCTGCTATGATATCGGGGGCATCCGGACCGGCGGCTTGCACTATGAGCGGGGCGATCGATTGTTTACTTTGTTCCCCGAGCTGGGCAACTTCGATCGTCGGTGCACCAGCCGGTGAGGCCTCCGTGGAAGCCACGCTGCTTCTTCTCCGCTGCTGGCTTCCGAGATCCATTGGATGATCTTCAGCATGCTGCGCCCGAGCTGCATCTCTTTCGGCGACTAGTACACTCACGGTTTTCTTCATCACATCCATTTCCGTTACCAACTTCGTCACAACATCTGCATCCCGATCCATCTTTCTCTTACGGCTTCTGTAATCGTACGGGTCATCGTTCTGGGGGAACCCTATTTTCCACGGAATGGGCCCCATGCCTCGTATACGTCCTCCGTGTTCAGGGTTCCCTAGGGCTTTTGTCAGGGCGTCGTTCTCTCTGTTGAACCTGATCCTCCCCTCTTGAGCCTCCCTCATTGCCTCAATAAGCTTTTTGGTGGGTGTAATTATTTTGCCCTGGTAAACACACTCCCCTGTCTCCGGGTTCAGCCGATCCCCCATGCCCGTACCACCAGCTTTTGGCCCTTGGGTCCCATCCCTCCGTACACTGGACGGATTCCTCGCGCCCTCAGCTCGTTCTCCATCTTCTCCCACTTAGGCTGCCAAAAGCGATACCCTCCTGGCCCTATTTTATGATTGTACTCCTTCTTGGCCGCATTTTCCTTATTTTTTTCGATAGTTCAAGGAACTGCTCCGATTTCTTTTGCTTCACAAATTCTGGCCAATCATATTGCAGTTTCTCATATTGTCCTTTGAAATTCGGAGTCTTGCCCTGGTTGACAAAGTCATGGGCTAGATTTTGCTTGTATTTCCGGAATGCGTTGGCCATCCTAGAAAGAGCGAACCTGTTTGACTAGCTTGCGCCTCTCCTTGTTTTCCGCAATCTTTTTACCCTCCTCATCGTATTTGCGGTATTCGGAGGTAGAACGAAATGTTCCATAAGCTTGTTGAACCAATCTTTTTTTCTCTCTTATCGACAAAAGTGAAACCAACACGTGCCTTCTTTGGCTCATTCCACTCCGGCGGGTGATCGAGACGTTGTCTCTAACAACGGCTCCGCATTGGCCGACAAACTTGGTGGCGTTCTTGCTGGGCTCCAGCGGCTCTGCCGGTTGCTTCGTCGACAACATCGATGGTGCATGTTTCTCCTGCTTTCATCGTCTTGGTTGCGCCACGCTTTGACGACGTACTCGATTTTTTCGACGATCCGGCCGAGGGCTAAAATAAGAAAGAGAGTCGCGCGCGTTAGTACACACACATTTATTCAAATCAGTTAGTTTATCGAGGGCTAAAATAAGACGCTCAATATGTATATATATATACCTCGGCGCCGGAGGTGGTTGCTACTTCCAATTGAAGATCGTCGTTTATCGACGTTTCTTCGGCATCATCTGCTTGCCGACGGCGCCCTTCATCTTCACACTCAAGGTTCGAGATAAGAAGAGATATCATCTTCTTCTTCTCCGGTCGAGCACATATGGAATATCGCCTTTTATGATGCCGAACATATGGTCTTCAGCGTCCGGATCATAGTTGTCCAGAATCGGGTCAGCTCTATCGTCCGCCATATGTCAGTCCTGAAAACATGTAGTCAAAACAAATTAATTGTGTATATGCATTATCACATCTCTTCTACATATAAACAGAGAGGGCGACGAGCGGGAGGCGAGAGGGGGACGCAGTGACCGCGTGACCGAGAGACCGGTGGCGGTGGCGAAAGGGCGGTGGCGAAAGGGCGGTGGCGGTGACGAGGACACATAACCCTCGCGGTGGCGGTGGCGCGTTGACGGCGTTGGTGTTGGCGCGTTGAATAGAGGCGGTAGCGTTGACGGCGTTACATTTTTATGAATAGAGGTAGCGTTGGCGCGTTGACGGCGTTGGCGACGGTACGGTTGGCGACGGTACGGTGGCGTTGACGGCGTTGGCGACGGTACGGCGGCGTCAAAGTTTTTAATTAAGACAAAGTTTTTAATTAAGTCAAAATTTTAGTTCTTTTTTTAGTACCCATTTTAGTTCAATTTTTATTAAATCAAAGTTGTAGTAATTACTTTTTTTAGTTCAATTTTAGTTCCAATTTGTGTAATTACTTTTTTAGTTCAATTTTAGTTCAATTTTACATGTAATTACTTTTTTAGTTCAATTTTAGTTCAATTTTTTTAGTACTTTTTTTAGTTCAATTTTACATGTAATTACTTTTTTTAGTACTTTTTTTAGTTCAATTTTACATGTAATTACTTTTAAGTCAAATTATTTGTTTTTTTAAGTCAAATTGTAGTAAAAAAACAAAAAACAAAAAACAAAAAAAAATCTCTCTCTCTCTGTTTCTCCGGCCCTGCCCGGCCTCCTCTCTGTTTCTCCGTGAAGAAGGCGGCGCGCGCGCGGCGGCCGACGAGGCGACGGCGGCGGCGGGCGAGGCTAGGGCGGCGCGCGCGACGGCGGCGACGAGGCGACGGCGGCAGCTAGGCGCGCGAGCGCGCGGCCGGCGGCGTACGAGGCGACGGCGGCGGCACGTACGCGCGGCGCGCGACGACGGCACATCGACGAGGCGACGGTGGCGGCAGCGAGCGCGGAAGGCGAGAGAGCGCGCGCGGCGGCCGGTTTTGCGCACGGCGGAGACGACGACGACAAGGGCGCGGCGACGTACTGCGTGGGCGACGACGAGGGCGCGACGACGTCCGACGAGGGCGACGACGAGGGCGCGGCGACGAGGGCGGCTGCAGGGGCGGCGTCGTCGAGGGCGCAGCGGCGGCAGCCTGGCGGTTTCGAGGAGGAAGAAGGAACTGAATCGCGCCTGCGCGCCGCGCGATATTTATAGGGAGGCACCTTAGTCGCGGTTGGTATGGCCAACCGCGACTAAAGAGTACTCTAGTCGCGGTTAGCCACACCAACCGCGACTAAAGGGTCTTTTCGCGGATTTGAGCGGTTCCGCGGAAAGACCCTTTAGTCGCGGTTGGTGTGGCCAACCGCGACTAAAGGTATTTTTCAAATTTCTTTTCAATTTTCTTTTCAATTCAAAATGTTAAAAATACAAATAATATATCAAAAAATCGGAAAAACAAAACTAATTCAATTCAAAATCTTAAAAATACAAATAATATATCAAAAAATTTAGAAAAAATAAAACTAATTCATTTCAAAATGTTAAAAATACAAATAATATATCAAATTTTTTAGAAAAATAAAACTAATTCATTTCAAAATGTTAAAAATACAAATAATATATCAAAAAATTCAGAAAAATAGAACTAATTCAATTCAAAATGTTGAAAATACAAATAATATACCAAAAAAATCAGAAAAATAAAACTAATTCAATTCAAAATGTTAATAATACAAATAATATATCAAAAAATTCAGAAAAATAAAACTAATTCAATTCAAAATTTTAAAAATACAAATTATCAAAAATTCATAAAAATAAAACTAATTCAATTCAAAAGTTCGTTGGCCCCTCTTCCCGCCTCTTTCCGCCGACCCCCTCTTCCCTCCTCGTCTTCCCGCCATTTCTTCCCTGTCTTCCCGCCTCTTTCTTCCCGCCAATTGTTTCCCGCCAATTTCTTCCGGCCTCTTTCTTCCCGCCAATTTTTTCCCGCCACTTTCTCCCCGCCTCTTTCTTCCCGCCTCCTGTCTTCCCGCTCCCATTTTTCCCGCCATTTGTCACTACATATAGGTAGCCCGGCTTGGCCAGCATTATCATCTCTACAATCTCTCATCACTCTCTCATGGCTTCCACCGCACCCACTCTAACCTACCGGCAGGTGGAGGAGCTTTGCGCCTCGAACTACCCTTGCCCTCCGGGCTACCGCGTCCCTCGCCGGGCTGGAGCCTAAGCACCGGCGGCGTGCCGGTCCCTCCCGTCCCTCGAGTACTGCGCGCCGGGCGGCCATCACGAACCACTACTACCTCGACCTCACGCCGGAGCAGCGGATGAATCCCCGCCGGCATCCCGATAACCAGCATACTTGGGACGCCTTCTTCATCAATCGGTGTGAGAGGGCGCTCGCCGGGTATGAGGAGGACGGTCCGCCTCCCGGAAACTTCCACGAGGCCGGCCGTCGGCTATGGTGGTACGGCCGGACTCCGCGAGCGTCATGGACTACATCACGGCCGGCGATATCCCCCGCCTGCGCTACCCTCAGTTCGAGCCACGAGCGCCGCCCGACGACAGCCGACGACAGCGAGCGACGACGACGCCGGCAACTTAGAAGGCGACGACTACCGGTACAACGGCGGCGGCTATGAAGACTACGAGTATGCATATTATACGCCTAGGCAGGAGTATGACTAAATCACTCCAAATTTCATGTATGCAGGAGTATGACTTAGTCACTCCAAATTTCCTATATGCAGGAGTATGACTTAGTCACTCCAAATTTCATGTATGCAGAGTATGACTTAGTCACTCCAAATTTCCTATATGCAGGAGTATGACTTAGTCACTTCAAATTTCATGTATGCAGGAGTATGACTTAGTCACTCCAAATTTCATGTATCATCGGTGCTATCTCGAGTCAATTGAATCATTCGAAAATGGACACCAAACACATCACGGGTAATATAATTCACATGATTCATTCAACAAAGTTTGGTACAATAAATTATTACACATCATTTCTTCCCTTGTGTCCCCGCTTGCTTACGATTGTGCCGTATCCATGGAGCATCCTCATCATTTAACTTAATGCTTGGGTCGGTGTTCACTTTGAAGGGCGGAATTTCAGCAAACATATTATAATCTTCTCGACATGTCTGTCTTGTCCTCCACTCCCACGATGTTTCTTTTCCCTGAAAGAACAATGTGGCGCTTTGGATCATCGCATGATGTACTCGATCGTTTTCTTATCTTTCCGTTTCCTCGGTTTGCTACTCATGTCCTTCACATAGAAAACCTGAGCGACATCTTTCGCTAGGACGAATGGTTCGTCAAGGTAACCAAGATTGTTGAAATCCACCATTGTCATTCCGTATTGCTGGTCCATCTTTACCCCACCTCCTCGTTAGGTTGAACCATTTGCACCGGAACAAAGGGACCCTAAAGGAGGGTCCATAGTCAAGTTCCCATATCTCCTCTATGTAACCATAATATGTGACCTTTTGCCCATTCTCGGTTGCTCGCATCAAAGCGGACACCACCGTTTTGGTTGGTGCTCTTTTTATCTTGGGCGATCGTGTAAAATGTATTCCCATTTATCTCGTACCCTTGGAAAGTCGTTATAGTCGAAGATGGTGTCTTGGCCAACATGTACAGCTGATCTACAACCTTATTGTCACTCATTAAATGTTTTCTCAACCAACCGCCGAAAGTCTCCATGTGGGCCTTCCTAATCCAGGATTCGAGGCTTCCTGTGGTTGTCCGAGCGTAAAATATTCTTGTGTTTCTCAAAGTACGGAGCCACCAAGCTGGAATTGGTCAGAACCGTGTGGTGTGCTTCGGTCGGAGAATGGCCGTCCATACATATCATTGATTTCCTTCCGATCGTGCCTTTTCCACTTAGTCTCCCCTCGTGCCGCGATTGAGGAAGACCAATCGGCTTAAGGTCGGGAACAAAGTCAACACAAAACTCAATTACCTCCTCATTTCCATAGCCCTTGGCGATGCTTCCTTCCGGCCTAGCACGGTTACGAACATATTTCTTTAATACTCCCATGAACCTCTCGAAGGGGAACATATTGTGTAGAAATACAGGACCGAGAATGGAAATCTCATCGACTAGGTGAACCAGGAGGTGCGTCATAATATTGAAGAAGGATGGCGGGAACACCAACTCGAAACCGACAAGACATTGGATCACATCGTTCTGTAACCGTGGTAGAACTTCTGGATTGATTACCTTCTGAGAGATTGCATTGAGGAATGCACATAGCTTCACAATGGCTACTCGAACATTTTCCGGCAGGAGCCCCTCAAAGCAATCGGAAGCAATTGCGTCATAATCACGTGGCGGTCGTGAGACTTCAGGTTTTGGAACTTCTTCTCCGCCATGTTTATTATTCCCTTTATATTGGACGAGAATCCTCGACGGGACCTTCATACTCGCTCAGGCATTCAAAAAAGATGACCTTCTCTTCTTTGGTCGGAGCGTAGCCGGCACGACCTTGAAACCGTTCCGGATGCCGGTCATCGGGGTCTTTCAAACTTTGCTCGGTCCTGCCGTGCTTCCTTTGTATCATTTGACTTCCCATACACGCCCAAGAAGCTTAGGATGTTCACGCAAATATTCTTCGTAACGTGCATCACGTCGATTGCGGAGCGGACTTCTAGGACTTTCCAATATTCTAGCTCCCGCAATATAGATTTCTTCTTCCACATGGCTACGTGCCCGTCGGCTCCCTTCGGAACTGATTGTCCGCCAGGACCCTTTCCAAAGATGACTTTCAAACCCTTGACCATATCAAATACCTCAGCACCGAGTGTGTTCCGCGAGGCTTCGGCCGGTGATCTGCCTTGCCGTTGTAATGCTTGCCTTTCTTTCTTATCGGATGACCTTTCGGAAGAAATCGACGATGCCCAAGGTACACGTTCTTCTTACAATTTGGCAAATGTACACTTTCGAGTCTCATGTAAGCAGTGCGTGCATGCATTGTATCCCTTATTTGACAGTCCCGAAAGGTTACTAAGAGCAGGCCAATCGTTGATGGTTACGAAAAGCAACGCTCGTAGGTCAAATTCCTCTTCTTTGTGCTCATCCCACACACGGACACCAGGTCTGCCCCACAGCTGTAAAAGTTCATCAACTAATGGCCTTAGGTACACATCGATGTCGTTGCCGGGTTGCTTCGGACCTTGGATGAGCACAGGCATCATAATGAACTTCTGCTTCATGCACAACCAAGGAGGAAGGTTGTAGATGCATAGAGTCACGGGCCATGTACTATGGCTGGAGCTCGCTCGCCAAAAGGATTCATGCCATCCGTACTTAGACCAAATCTTATGTTCCTTGCGTCAGCTGCAAAATCTTTGAACTCTCTGTCGATCTTTCTCCATTGCGTTCCATCTGCGGGGTGTCTCAACTCCCCGTCCGACTTACGGTCCTCTTTGTGCCATCGCAACAACTTAGCATGCTCTTTGTTCCTGAACAGACGTTTCAACCGTGGTATTATAGGAGCATACCACATCACCTTGGCGGGAACCCTCTTCCTGGGTTTCTGGCCCTCAACATCGTCACCAGTGGTCATCGCCTCTGATCTTATAACGCAATGCAAGTGCATACCGGGCATTCATTCAAATTCTCGTATTCACCGCGGTAGAGGATGCGATCGTTGATGCATGCATGTATCTTCGAACCTCTAAACCTAGAGGGCAGACAACCTTCTTTGCTTCGTACGTAGTGGCGGGCAACTCGTTATTCTTTGGAAACATATTCTTCAACATTTTCAGCAAGTTTTCAAATGCCGAGTCAGCTACACCTGCTCGTGCCTTCCATCTCAGCAAATCCAAGTAGTGCAGCCCAGCTTTTTCAGACCATCATCGCATCCGGGGTACAGCGCCTTCCAGTGATCCTCTAACATGCGATCCAAATTCTCCCTCTCTTTTTCAGTTTCGCAGCGTCTCCGTGCATCAGCAATGGTCCGACCAAGATCATCAACGGGATCATCATCACGTGCCTCTTCTTCACCTTCCCCTTCACCTTCCCCTTCACCTTCAGCATCCTCCATGAAAGTATCACCGAAATGAGCAAGATAGCTTTCATCGATGAAATCATCCCCTTCTTCATCTTCTTCCATTATAACCCCTCTTTCTCCATGCTTGGTCCAACAATTATAGCTTGGCATGAAACCGTGCCGAAGCAGGTGCATGTGAACATCTCTTGAGGAAGAGTAACCATTCTGATTCTTACATTTAACACATGGACAGATAACAAAACCCCCCTGCTTGTTCGCATTAGCCACTACGAGGAAATCTTTCAAACCCGCACTGAACTCGCCGGAGAGTCGGTTACCGTACATCCATTGTCGATTCATCTGCATTATTATAATATAAAATATATAATATATAATTAACCATCATGCATTTGTTAAACTAACTAGCTACAAACAATATAAATTAAACAATGAACTACACACACATGCACATTTTATCAACGACACATCAAAGGTTCAAGTTGCTAACCGCGATCGAGGAGGAAAAAATAAATGAGAAAGCTCAAGTGTGGCTCCAACACTTCATATCATGTTTGTTTCATGCTCTTGGGGCATTTCATCAAACACCTTATGTGCATAAGAGGAACCAAAAGCAAACCTAACACCCACTTGTGAAGCTTGTGAAGAGAATGGCACCAAATGGCTAAGTGTTGGCTGCTGGGTGGGTATATATAGGGGAGGGGCTTTAGTCCCGGTTGGCCTGGCCAACCGCGACTAAAGGCCTTCGGGCTGGCCACCGAGCGCCCTGGGCCCAGGCCTTTGGTCGCGGTTCGCCTTCCGAACCGCGACTAAAGGTACCATTAGTCGCGGTTCCTGCAGCATCGCGACTTATGGGGCTCACCCGAAGCCTGTTTTTCCACCAGTGAACCCTCTGCGCGGTTTATTGCACTCAATATTTCTTTTGGAGAAAGCATCCGGTGGAAACCCAGATCAAATGAAAACCTGAAACATGGTCTTTTGGATGCCAAACTTGTGGACAAGACGTGTAACCAATCTATCCCAAGAATTTTGCGAAACAAGGACCACATGCCTTGTTACGTCTTTGCAGTATCTTTAGGAAACAGCTGGTACAGGTCTCCTCGGAGCTGTAAGAGCGGTGGTGCCAAGAGCTACGGCGCGGGATGTCAAAACTCCTCGGTTGCGCTTATTTGCTGCCTGACGGTCTACTCGGAAGAGTAAAGGCCCCATCATAAGAGCATTTATAATATATAGGTGATGTAAACCAAAAAAAAAAACTATTATATATGGCATCTTGGAGCAAAACAAGTTTCGACAGGTGATGTAAACCAAAATGAATGGCCCAAAATTTATAGGGCATGCCCCAAAATATGCCCTATCGTATAAACGGCCACGACCCTGGAAACCAACCTTTACTTTGTTGTTTCCTAGCCCATAGTCGCGCCTCACCGTCTTTGACACCGCCGGTCTTCCAAGCTTCACCCTTGCAAAGCTACCAGGAAAAGATATTCTCCTCTTTTTTTTTTCATCTTGTCTAGATAGTCTCCTTTGATTTCATCTTAGTTTTGCCAGCAAATCTGTAAAATACACGTAATACGATTCCTACTGTTTTCCGTGAAAAAAGATAGTCTACAGGTTCAGCTCGGCTACGTAGCTCACGACCCGAGACGCAGAATGCAACGTACACTATCTGAAATTATGAAAGGTACAAAGTTTACAGCCGCCGCCGTAGGAGTCCAATGCACGGCTGGTCTCTTACACAGCTTCGCCCACATCAGGTGGGGTGGATTCACTCCGTAGCTGGAGTGAGAAGGTCCACACGACACTCAAGAAGCAACAAGTCTTATTTCCAGAGTGTGAAAAGCTTATCTTTTAATTCCCGAGTCCTCCCAAGCCCATGACCAGGGTCTAGTGGTCAGGTTCAAAACATGACAGTGAAAATCTTCTCTCTCCCTTTCCCTCTACTTTCCAGATTGCATGGCCTATTACTATGTGATAGCGTTATGGTCGTTGAACGCTGCTTTTTATACAACACACATGGTGTATACTCACCATGCTTTATTTGATGAAGTCTGTTTATTAATTGTCTGCTAGCCATTGGAAGGGGGCATGCCATTCCACTAATTAGTGAATGTCTGGTGCTCGAGCCTATGAAGCTTCAGTGTTAGTCACTGTGGTTAGCGGTATGAACTTAAATATTAGGCTACTAGTGAATCTTGTTTCTCACATTGCAAAATACTACTTGGCGGAGAGATTCTTCAGAACAACCACTTGGACCAGAGTAGATGGATCGATAAAATGGCATTTTTTCGAATTCGTTTTCTAGGTGTACAAAGAAAAATATTTTCTACATTTATTTCCAAGTGAAACATACATAGTAGATGCAGGCACGCACCAGGAAGAGTTTTTGGCATGCTGGCAAAGAGATGATGAAACATGATTTTTTTTCTTTATTGCTACATACATACTTTCATAATGTTGGATACATCGGGGCATTTGTAGGCTCCACACATGTGGGACGCAACATCTACCATTTGTACTGCGGAGGATGGTGAAGCATGCAATAGGGCATGCATGTCTCTCCTAGCGTCTAAAAACGATGCATTGACAACTATCGTAAAGCAGCTCGTGCAGATACAAAAGTGACATCTCGGTCGTATATATCCGGAACGACTTCAACCGACCACATCCTAGGGCTGCGAGGCCGGCTGATCGAGGTGCAGCATCAGCGGGATGCTGATGATGGCTAGCGCATACCACATGGAGAAGACTTATTCTGTAGTTTCCAATGTCTCCTAAGCCCACGAACAGAACTACTGATATGTTTGCGTCGCCTCTAAAGAACATCTGTCCATGACAATGAAATTTCCCTGGCTTCATTTTTCTCTTTCTAGTTCGCACAACTTATTTTTAGCCAATCGTTTTTGGTTAGCTATTTCTGCTTTTATATCATGCAGGTGGGTGCACATGTACATGTTTTATTTGACGCAGGCTATTTATCAATCTCTGGTGGCCATAGGCAGGGAGAGCATGTGGTTCATTTGGTTAACTCTCCTGTGTAGTCCTGGTGTTCTCTTTTTATTTTCTATTACTCCCTCCGATCTGGAAAAAGCGTCGGAGGCAGCAATTATGCAAAAAAAAACCTTGGTCCTCGCCCTCAAAACTCCCGTCCGTCCTCACCCACTTGTCTCGTCTGGTGTGTGGCCGCGAGGCAGCAAGGCCGCAGGCGAGTTCACGAACCAAGTCCCCTTGCTCGCCAGTCGCCACCACCCAGCCCATGCCCATCACACCAGGGTGGTCCGGCAAGCGGACCTAGCCGCGTCCGGCGACCGACCACCGGTACGACCTCCAAGATCGAGCGCCCCAGCGACCAAATCGATCTCCACCGGCACCAAATCGAGCGCCCCAGCAACCGGATCGAGCACCACCGCCACCAAATCGAGCGCCCCAGCGACCGGATCGAGCGCCTCTCGATCGAAGCGACCAGATCGAACCTCCACCGCCAGGCGTCCCACCACCCCGTCCCCAGATCCCGCGATGATGGCCAGTCAATGGCTAGAAGAGGAATGGGGCCGTGCTTCTTTTTGTGAATTTCGGAGGGCTTTATTGTAAAACGTAATTTATACTAGGCTCCCAACACTTTTTTCGGATCGGAGGGAGTAGATAAGAAGCTAGTATTTGTGAACTACAACAGTTTTTTGGTGTAAGATTGGTAACGTTTTGATCAGATTTTTTAGCCATGCATCAAATTCTTTTACCGGGAAACTACTATACATAAGGAGTATAAAAGAAAATATCAATTATGAGAAAGATAAAGCCGAGGGAGCTAATTAAAAATCAATTGTGTGGTTCATTTGGCTCAATTGAATCAGCCGGATTTTTGGCCCCTTTTTCTCCGCACAATACTGCAATTATAATTTTAAAATTCTCTAATGGACTAATTGCACCTGGGATCCCAAAACTTGTGCTTGTCTGATGTGCAATTTAATCTTGTATGTTGAAAATGTGATCCCAAAGTCTTACAATAACCAGGACTAACATCTCGCGCCTATTCTGTATCTCGTCCCTTGGAAATACTTGCATTTTGGTCACTCTGACAAGTAGGAGTTGCCTTTCTGATTCCTTCCACGTGGCTGGAGGAGGGCAGTTGGCGAATGGGGTCCCGATTATGCCCATTTTCATTCCTTTCCTTATCAGCCCGTCTCCTAGAACTTGTCTCCGACTGCTTTTGATAAAAGGAAAATAATTCAAGAACACACCAACCTGTCAAACGGACGTTGCCACTAGTTATTTCTACATGTATATGTCAAGCGCTTTGTGTATGCCAAATGTCGATTCGCAAAAAAAAAAAAAAAAAAAAAAAAAAAAAAAAAAAGTGTATGCCAAATGTCACATTCAAATATGTTGATCGTGATTCCTGCTCCGGTGCTCCCGCCTAAAAGAAGTTGAGAGGTTATATTTGTTTTTTTTTTGTTTTCTAACCTTAGGCCCGATGACTCATATTCAACCCATGTATGCCCGTGTGTATACATACGGTATTTCCGTTCCTAATTTTTGTGGGGGATTGGTGGGACGGCGTAGTGGTATATGTTTGGCCTATTCGGTACACGCACATCACCGTAGTAGTATACTATATGTAGAGAAAACAATCGTACAAGACAACACGGACCATACGGGCCTCTAGATGGTCGTACGTACATATCAGATTTTTAAATTTTACGATCATTACCCGCTTACGAAGAGGTATGAGAAGATCTCAGCCGTCCTTGTTTTTGACATGGCCTGACATTTGCCAAGGGGGGAGCACCGGAGCAGAAGTGGTAGATCGAGAATTTGGCGAGTATTGTATGCCATGCACTACACTTGGCATATATGTTGGTCGGGCAATGACGATGCTGGTGCACCGTTCACTTCTTGGAGACGTCGCTTTTGGAGAGTCTGTATTTTAGGTGTTGTCACGGTGGTGGTTGTATTGCTGTTGCTACACCTTGAGGTTGTAGCGGGATTTTTATTTCTTAGTTTTCTTTACTCTTTTTTGGCTCTGTGCATCCGTACTGCCACTAGGTGTAAGGGTATTTTACCCTTATCCATTATTTTGGTATCTATGACACCGTGCTAGAGTATTTGGACTAATACATGTCTACAAGATGACTTTCGGTGTATTAGCCAAAGAGGTATGATGGTGTAGCAATGGAGCAAGAAGGCAACGGGAGACCCCCCAATTCGATGAAAAATCAGCAAGTTTTTCGGAGCCCGGCCGGTCCCAGATCCGGTCGGACCGGCCCTGACACCGGACAGCCCGGTCACCAACCGGACCCAGCACCGGTGCCATCCGGGCATGTTCCAGTAAAGAAGGGCAAGCCCTCCGGTCAGCGTCCGGTCGCCACCCCGGTTTGGACCGGCCGCTCCGGTCCACGGTGACAAGGTATTAACTTGTCAATGCCTATGGATTGTAGGCTAGGGTTTAGTTGGAAGTAGAGGGCAAGTAGATCTCGAAGGTTTCAGCCGAAAAGTACTCGACGATTATGAAATCTAGGGTTTGTAGACGATGATTCGATGATCTCTGCGTCCCTCGACTCCCCCTTATATAGGAGGCGGAGC